>NW_019184223.1:20004-42169 GCF_002260705.1 Seriola dumerili
ACCATGGATGCCCCACACTGTGTTTGCCCATATGGGCTTCACGGTGGGTATTCGACTGGTTTTTTTTCGGGTGGGGCCCCACTTGTGAGTTGCATGGGACCCATGTAGGCCCAGTATGTTGCCCATGTGGGCACAAAGAGGGTCAGAATGGACCTTAAATGGGCCCAAATGGGCTATTTATCTGAACCCATTTAGGTCCCTCCTGTGTGCCCATAAGGGAATCTGACTGGGCTTTAAGTGGGGACCCACATGGGCTACATTAGGTTTCAAGTGGTTTGTCCACAGTTTCCATGGTGCCCCACCTGTGTTTGCCCATATGGGCTTCACGTGGGGTTCTGACTGGGGTTTCAGGTGGCCCCAACTGTGTAAGCGACATGATCCATATAGGCCCCATATGTTTTCCTATATGGGCTCGAAGTGGGATCAGAATAGACCTTAAAATAGGGCCCAACTGGGAAAGGTACCTGAGACCCATTTAGTCCCACTTGTGTGATTTTAAGAGGGATCCGACTGGGCTTTAGGTGGGACTCAAGCAGGAGACTTTTATGGAACCCGTGTAAGCCCCCCTGTGTGCCCCCAATGGTCTTGAAGTGAGCTCTGGCTGGGTTTTAGGTGGCCTAAGAGTGGGTCAGTTCTATCAACCCATGTAGGTCAGATATATTCATATTTAAGTAAATAAAAAAACCTGCTACAATATAGCAAACAAACACCACAATATAAAGTTGTTTTTCAATGAACATGTTTAATAAAACTGTTTTAAAACATGAAACATTTTAGGCTGCACTGGAAGTCTTTAAAAAATAAAATAAAAACAAGAATTACCACCACATGGCCAAATTAGAAGAAATGACCATGGAACATGAGTGACAGTGAGCTAACCTTTGACTTTCCATAATCTAATGAGTTCAGCACAAACAACAAAAAAATAATGCCTCTAACCGACTCGTTTGCAGCAGCACAAAAACACCGACTGCAGCTTGTGGGAAGTTTATACTTCAATTTCGTCCAAAAATGGATCATTTTGTCAATGTTAACGTATGGGCACGGGACATATTTAAAACATTGTTCTGTAGTGCAAGGTTCATCTTGTAGACCTTCATTTTTCTCAAAACATTTGTTTTAAAAAGATAATTTTAACCAAATTCGGACCCACCGCGGTCTATACGTTAATATTGACAAAATGATCAATTTTTGAACGAAATTGAATATAAACTTCCACAAGCTGTGGCTTGGGTGTATGGATGAGATGAAACTAATAATAGATGAGAGGTGATTTTTGAGACAAACATAGATTATGACTGGTCATGGCCTTTAATTCAAAAACTCACTACACATTTCTTAAAAGTGGCTGATATGTAGCATCTCAATTTCTACTTAATAAAATTGAAGAAACGTTACCAAGATCACATGCTGTTTCCTGCTGCTTCTATTGCTTATTAACCTTATTTTGCCTTTCAAACACATTCAGGGCAACGAACATGACATACAAACAATAAATAGGGCAACATGTCAAGAGCTGCATGTGGACTATTATTTGGTGTAAAAGAGACTTAACTGACAAGTTGTGTAGGTTTTCCTACCACTATGGCAATACCAGGTGACACCTACTGGACTGTTCCTGTCCTTGGCGTACCCACCCTCCAATTGTTTTTTAAGCTCTCTCTGAGCTCTTACTGTCCTGTTTCCGCCTCTGTCACGGGCTCCAGTGAACCATTTCGAGAGGCCTTCTCTGCATCCTTCTGGGTAATTCCTTGAGTTAATGCGTTCCTCTTTAGTGCCCCTAAAAATAAATCACAAGACCCAACTTAGTAGCTATAGACTGATTTTTACATTATGAAACTATTGTGACAGACAGCCATTCAAAAGTTTGTAACCACCCGCAATGTTTTATCGATCATGAGTACAGTCTGATGGGGTTGGCCAGCACAATTGTCTGATTCAAATTCTATTGAGCATTTGTGGAAAAGTTGTAAAAAAGGGTGTAAGAGAAAGTGTCCTACTACCCAATCACACAGTATGACAAGTATTTCAGACAGTGCCTCTGCTCAGATTTGTTTGTGCCCCCTTTTCACCTGCTAGGCCAGCTGTAAACTGCATCAGGAGATATTTTGTCAAATTTCAACATTTTAAGCTAGAAAGATAAAGGAAGTTACATTAAGAAACATAAACTGAAATTTACCGATACAACATCAAAAAGACGCAGCCTCTCGGAAATTGTTCTTGCCATGCCGTCCAAAAAGGCTTGTACTGGATTGCCAATTCATGGACATGAGGAATGCCACATTCTCCTGGTGGCATCATCCAGTGAAGTACCTCCTATTTCTCCAACCATAGCAATCTGAGTGTATGGGATGAAAGGCACAGGAAAGAAAGAAAAGTCATCAGTTAAGAAAAGACAGCAGATTACATTTCAGTGCCAAATACAAACATGAATCAGAGTTTGAACTTACAACTCCAGACATGAACTCTGAGTCACACAGCTTCTCGTTCATGGCTTGCACATCTTGGATTCATCGTCAGTGGAAATACTGCTCCTAGAATACACAC
The DNA here is from genome assembly GCF_002260705.1 of Seriola dumerili. Classification (NCBI taxonomy): domain Eukaryota; kingdom Metazoa; phylum Chordata; class Actinopteri; order Carangiformes; family Carangidae; genus Seriola; species Seriola dumerili. Next base: position 22,552 of record NW_019184223.1, read on the forward strand.
ACACATATATATATATATATATATATGTGTGTATATATATATATATATATAGTTAGGGATATATAATAATAATAATAATACATTTTATTTAAAGGCGCCTTTCTTTGCACTCAAGGACACAGAGTTACACAAATTGAGATTAAAAACACATTAAGAAGAAGCAACAATAAAAATGAAATATAAAAATAAAAACAATATAAAAGTGACAGAGCAATTGGCATCAGATGGAAAAGGCAGTTTTAAACTGATGTGTTTTGAGTTGTGATATACGTATATACTGTATACGTATGCGTATAGGTATTGATCGGCCAATTTTCATTAAAAATATGTAATGGGTAGATCAGAAAATTGATGCTTCTAGTCACCTATCACCATAAAACTGATCATCTGTGCTTAATACTCTGGTGTGTGCTGCTGAGAGAAGCACTGTGTGCTGTGTAGTGTAGTCCCGCCTCTCACCTTCTTCACTGCATGGGCCGTACGAAACTTTTACAGTGTGTGAGACTGATATAATGTATGCCATCTGCAATGCATGCCAACCTCAATTTAATAATTGGTCAATCAACTAATGTGGAAATTGTCTTTTGAACACTGAATATTATGAATTATGAAATTTGAAGAGCCTTGTGATAGGCATTTTATTTTTTTTTTGGTCATTTTAGGGAGTAAAATTGATTAATTGTAAAAAATAATCAACAGATTTCATAATTAACATAACCATTATTGGTGACTTTCTAAATGTTTCAATCATCCTCAGTTTGTGTTTCATGCTTTAAGACATTGAGCATGAAACTTCAAGCTTGATGTTGGAACTATTTTGTCAAATACTCCACAAGAAATTTAGTTAGTAAATGGATTTCGAGTTAATATTTTATTCAAACCTCTCTGTTAGATATCAAACATCTTGACAGACTGATAGTGTTTGTGATTCAAAGAATCTACACCAGCCTGAGATGAGAAGAGGGCAGAGCAGAGCCAGCCACCTTCACACAGCTTTATCTCTCAGATATGGTTTTTGGCCAAGCAGGAAGAAGTTGGATGGAGGGAGATGGATTGCCTGGGTATTAACACTGTGTGAGGCCTGAGCACTACCCTGTGCCAGAGTGTGGCTGGCAGCTTCATCACAGGCTTGGGAAGTGAACAATCTGCAGTGTGACTGTTGTGATTAATACAGAACAGCTGTCAAGGGGGGTCAAATCATAGCATAAGTAGCAGCCAGTGACTTTCAGCAAACAGACAAAGACCTATTTATTTTCTCATGTCTTCTCTATTGGAGATGGATGTGCTTTCTGATGAGCCCCAAATACTGCTGCCCCACTCTGTGCCGGGGGAGAGAAAGAAAGGGAGAGCTGGAAAGAGAGACTTCAGAGGGAGAGAGCAAGATGTGGAATCCCAGGCCGGCACCAGCGTTTATTAGTGGCGTCCCAGTAATGTAACCACCTCTCACAGGACAGCCATAGAATTTCCTGTTCCTTCCAAATCTCGGCCAAAAATTAGGCCATCATTACCTCTGGTGAGGAGAAAGTTTGCTGCAGCCCGGGGAGTGGAGAGAGAAAAACAGAGAGTGCAGTAGTATACAGTGTACAATAGTAGAGTTTCCAGTGTAACATAATGTTTACAAGGCTAGAAACACAGTTTTGATTTTTTTTTTTTTTCATGTCTTCTAATTTTTTTTCCTTGGTTCTCTTAGTTGGTGGTGAAACAAGAAACGTTGTCATAATTTTATAAAAAATAAAATAAATAAAAAAGTTAGATTTCAGACCTTTTCAATGGTATAAATGAAGTGGCCTTCTAAAAGTGGTCAATAAACTTGAAAGTTGAGCTGACTTGTTTTGCTAAAGTTTTTGCTAAACTAGTTAATAATGATGCCAATAGACATTGACATATTGTCAATATATAACTCCTGACCGGCAGTACTGATCTGACATGATTTGTGCAACCGTAAACACAGCTACAGTAGTACCAGCCTTGACACTTGCCACACTGGGCCACACAGGTTTTGCCTTGTAAAGGTGGCAGTACTTTTGTATGCAGTGCTTAGTTCTGCATGTCTCTCAGGTAATGCTTTTTAACTACTTCATATACAGTTAGCTAATTTAGTCCGGTGGTTTCCAACCTTGGGGTTGGGGCCATCCAAAGGGTCACCAGATATCTGAGTTGTGAGGTGACTAAAGGTGCTATTTGTTAGTTTTGCTATTGCTAAATAGCTAACATTAGCATTCACAGCTGTTTACTTACCAGTCTAGAAGAAACGTTGTGAGTTCAGGATTAAACTTCATTTCTTTACTCACCAACAGCTGTCTCCAGAGGAAGAAAGAAACACCAATGTTAACTTCTACTGAAGTTAGCATGTTAACCAGCTAGCCCCGGCTCGTCTCGTGACTGTCAAATAGCAACTCACTGTAGCCTCCAATCTCCCCTGAATATGTAGCTGCTCATAGGACGTATTATAACCTCTATTATAAAGGAAACAATGGCTGAAGATCTTTTCAAGTCATAATCACCACCACCTGCTCTTGACAAGAGACCACGCTCAGTGGCAGAGAAACCTTACAAATAGCCCCTTTAAGTGGTTCTCCTAATGATGGTTCATTAGCATGGCTTTAAGACAGAGCCATGGGGTTTATAGCAAAGTAAAACTCAGAAAGACTGATTTACATGTGATGTGCATTGTTATTGGAAATATGACTCATGAGAAGTGTATGATTCAACTTTTTCCAATGGTCTAGTGTTAAAAAAGTAAACAAAAATCGCAATAGATATCAGCGCCAACATACTGGTATTGATCAGGAGATAAGTATTTTGTGCCAGCCTTATTCATCATGTTGACAGTTAGTATAAGCACCTCATGTTGGTGTGGGTTGTGTCCTATTCAGTTTTTGTTGCTGTTAAACTTGTTATGAATCACTGAGTGTTGTGTTTGTTTGGAGCTCAGGCCCCAAACTACTGACTCAAAATGACCGAAAGTCATTCATCCATCTCCTCCTGTAACCTGAAACCTACAGGGCCATTGACACAATACCTCAGTCTAAATATTTGCACTCACTCACCCAGCAAATTACCCATGTATCTAGATTAGACTGCTTATAAAGAGAAGGAAGTCTGAATTAACTTGTACTTACTATTTCCTCCTATTATCCAGTTATAAAATGAACCTGCTCACATGATATTTTACTGCCCTCAGGGTCAGGAGATCGTTCCAAGTCTTTCCAGCCAGCCTCTGTAGGTCTGAACTGTGGCTAAGGCCTTCTTCCTCGTTCATGAGCTGCACAACAATACCTAAAAAATGCTTTGGAAACACCCAGTCAGTAAGCAGTTATAACATTTTTCAGTGTTCTGGTAAGCTCCTCAGTTTGTGTTTTATTCCAGGCTACACACTATTTAACTTCCAGTAGCCCACTTTTATGTGATGTTCATGATCATTAGAATAACTGTTTTTTTTTTATACTTTTTCTCATAATACCATTGTGTGCCTGATGCAGGTAACTGGTAACAGGTAACTTGCTAGCTACTGCTACTACTTGTGATGTGCTGCATGAGCCTGACCACTTCTAAATGTGGTGTGGTCATTCTGTATGCATTTATCCATGCATTAAATCTCTAAGGCCCACAATTAAACTTTTTCATTTTTTAATACCTTTGTGTTTTTCCTAATAAAATTGTCATTTTTAACAGTTTCACCAAGTGCTACACATATTTAGAATCAGCATAAACTCAGTTTTTAATAAATGTCACTCAATAAAGACTTCAGTATAGAGGCCAACAACACATAAAACAAAACAGAAAAAATTAACCTTGAATTTTTCCTTATTTTATAGATAAAAACACTATAAACCATAATAAAGAAGAAATAATTCAATACAGAAAATTGTACTTATTTGTTTGAGTTGTTCAAGGGGTGATTTGAAGTTTGTGTCTTTATCTGTTCATGAGATAAGCTCATTCTCTGGAGCAGTATTTATGGGCGTTTTTTGTCTGGTCCTTGAAAAATCTGCTCCAAATCTTCCACTGCACTAAATACGTGACTCTCACATCCTTCTGTCTTTATTCTGTCACTTCAATAAACTCAGAAAAACTTCTCCTCACTTTGATATCAGAGTAAAACAGCACTGCTCCCATTCGTCTGGGTATAAAGCCAAGGTAGGCCAAGCCTCTGAATCAGACACTCTGATTGGCTGTGACGTCACCCACCAATAGGAATGTCTGATTCAGTCACGTAGCTAGACATCACCGGCAAAGAATGTGGATCAGAATTGATCAGTAAACACACAGACAGAAAGCAGGAATGCGCCAGAAAAACGTTAAAACTACTCCAAATATTTAGTAACTTTTAATGTTAGTGCCCTGATTTAAGTCAGTGATGACAAACGGACGATCAGGGGCTTGATTGAAAGCATCGATTGTCTAGTTTAAGGAGAAAGAAACAGCACTTCTCTAGCGCAAACGGTTGCAGAGCAATGACGCTCTGAAGACAACGTGAAATTTTGAAGCTATGCGCTCCCAAGGGCTTTTTAACATGTTTTGCTTATTCACATACAGATCACAACATTAGTGTCATGTAAATTAGGTGTTCATGTATAATTTGAGTTTTCTCAGTCTTTAAATGAACAAAAAAATAAACCAGTTAAAACTTTATTGACTGAAAACTGCATTGTAACAGAGCTGAAAACAGGAGCTCAGATAAACCTTGTGTAGTGTTGAATTTAACTAAACAAACTGAACAACCACCAGCTGCTAGCAATGACAACAACATCGGTAACTCTTGTTATTCATTACCATGTTGTATTCACCACTGATAGTCAAGGCTGATGAGACCCAATCAGGAAGTGACCGTGGGTGTCTACGTCATCGTTTCCAGAGGTCTCAGTCTCAGACTACAACACAGCCCCAGAGTTTTCAAAATATAACGGGTCCAGCAGTGTTTCCAAAAGTCTCTGTTTTAGGTGTGAGTAGTGTGGACACCAGGAGTAAATGTAGCATAAGAGATGAGTTTTAAAACTAAAAACTAAAATACAGTACTGTGGATGAAGCCTCAATTTACAGTTCATCTACACAGGGCATCACAGAGTGACTGTGATTGTTCTCAGGAACCGTATCAGTAACTTAGTGAATGGACCTAATCACACATTTCCTCACACAGAAGAATCATGCCAGGGAAATTAGTTTGGGTTTTTGATACAGCTGAGAAATACATAATGTAGATTATAGCCATTTTCCCAGCGTCTTCCTTCTGTTTAAAACATTAAATAGTTGCTAGATGTGGACTGTTGAGACTCCCTGCTCTGCCACCACTGTACAGCAATTTCTCATAGTCCACTTTAATTAACTATGGTGCTGGGCCACTGCTCACAGTGTCATGGCAAAGCTGCTTGAACTGTAAACCAGGCTGGCTGGATTTGGGTTTCAATTATGTTCTCCAGAAACTCTTACGGGAGCCGTACAGAGCAGGCTCCATGATTTTATAGCCCTGGTTGGTGTGTGAAATTAGCCAATTCAGGTCAGATAACATGCTGTGTGTGTGTGTGTGTGTGTGTCTGTGTGTGTGTGTGTGTGTGTGTGTGTGTGTGTGTGTGTGTGTGTGTGTGTGAATGTTTGGTGTCACCATATGAGTTTTTTTAATTATGACTCAGCACAGCCTTGCAGAGCTGCAAGCATGGCTGTAGTGCAACAGCTACACTACGTAGTGTTGTGCCATTTAACGCACATTAACAATCAGTCAAGGTGCAACCATATGTTTTCTTCTTTTAGACCAGTCATGCTGATATACAGCATGATTGTCAGAAGCTACCTCCACATCTGGACCAATTCTGAGACACACAGAGAAAATCTTCCGGTTGTCAGTCAATAGTGGAGGATAACAGCCAGACTCTGGCCAGATGTATATGGGCCGGACTCAGGCCAAGGATCCAGGAATATGTTGGGCCAGAAGATCATTTTGCTATCTGAGACATTGCTGACCTGTGTTGTCGCTAGACTTTAATGTTGAATGAATGAAGGATTCCTCACTGATTCTCCATTTCAGTTAGAGAGAGGAAGTGACCATTTATAACAAATGGTTATGATACCTTGCCTCTGATTCAGATTCTTTACAATACTTTTTTCGATACAAATTTTATTAAATCCATTTTGAACGAAAAGAAAATTGAAATACACATTGTGGTACAATTTTTGTTTTATTTTTGAGCTTGGTTTCTTTACACACTCAAACGTCAGCCAACCATCAGCACTATTAGAGCTCGGTCCAAGCATGCTGAATGCTGATTGGCTTGCTGACGCTGATGAGATTTACTAACTTACTGAAAATTTGGTATCAAAGGCATTTTTCAATCTTTGATAGAATCAAACCAATTCAGTCAGTCCATAAAAGTCTGGACCTTTAATACCCAGCCCTAACATGTTCATGAACACAATACTAAATACCACTTGAAGAGGTGCTGGACCAAAAGGTCAAAAGGTCAACAAAACATGAATATCTTAATTAGTAAGCATGAATATCTGGAGCAGATTACAGGAAAATTTGACACCAGTTTTCAATATTCATTGTCATGGTCCAAAATGTGGGTCAGAGAGAACATTTGACCTGATTGAGGAACTTCATCATCATCTGGAGACCATGAATACCCAAACTAAATCAGGTAAACCTGCAAAAAAAAGGGGATTGACTCCTTTTAAACTGCTTGCAGGGTTTGCCTGAGGACATAGACACACAGGGAGCAATGTCAACACATGCAATCACAGAGCACACACACAAGAGTGAAAGAGTGAGCTGTTAGCTGCCGTGCAGACTGGTAAAATGGATCTGTCACGTCTTATTCCGGGGTTGTTGCTCCTGTAAGTGATTTGCAGGCCTGTGCGCAGTGTAGCCTTAGTGTTTCTAGTTTAACAGCACTGTGCTGGGTAGGTGAGAGCTGTGTTTATACAGTATCTGTGTGCTCTGAAAGATGTCACAGCAAAAAGAAAAGTGTTGAAAAGTAGAATCTTCAGACCGGTGTTGTGTTAGGAGCAGGAGCCGATAAATACCCAGGACTACTGCAGAGTCACTTGACCCAAGAGTGAATGTGGATTGTTTCCTTTTCCATTGCCAACAATAGCCTGATGTTAGCAGGTCTTAGCAGGTTTTTTGACCAGTGTAACAGGAGCTATACCAATCTGAACTTCCTGTTGTGGACCAACAGACAGAGGGGTCGACCGACATTCTCAGGCTCTGACACTAACGGATGAAAATATTAAAAACTTTTGAAGCGGTCACCAGAAACATAATGAGGATTTTTGTTCACCAAATTGCTTCAGTTTTCACTTTGCATCCAGCATGAGCACTTCCTGGAACCTGTCCTCAGACTCATGACTGTTACCTCCTAATAGTCCATGCACCTCATTCAGATGACCTGAAAATGCCTCAATTTTACTAATACATTCAGCCTGAGTGCCGACCTGAGCTGGGTGTATTTGCTTAATCCTGTTAATCTAGTTGATAGCGCTGCAGGGAAGGGGCCCTGAGGTGCTGTGGGAGACCTGATTGGGTGTGATGTCATCTGTTTCTGCTGCTTAACTGGGCTTTGCCTTTAAGTGCTTTCCAGTATGTTTGGAGATCAAAAGCCACACTCGCCAGAGCAGCTTTAATCACCTCCTCTGCTAGGGGCAGGTGTGTGTGTGTATGTGTGCGTGTGTGTGTGTGTGTGTGTTTGTGTGGTATTGCTTGTGTAGTACGGATATGCAAAGGGTTGCTGGCATTTAAAAAGATAGCCAGGCTGACATTTCTATTGACTTTGATGTTGATAATCCCTCACAAGTTCCCCAAAGCTAACTGATATTTATGTGTGCATATGTGTGTGTGTGTGTGTGTGTGTGTGTGTGTGTGTGTGTGTGTGTCTGTCTGTGTGTGTGTGTGGAGCCACAGAGTGTGTGTATTTACTAACAAGTTGTTGGGTCAGAATCAACATTATCAATGTTTATGTATGAGAATGTTCCAGATTGGAAAGTAAGTGTGTTTTTTAGATATTTAAAATCCAGGGAAACATCAAGGCTGAATTTTCATTTACCTTCTTTGATCCTTGTGATTTTCCCACATACACATCACAGTTAAAGGCCATGACATCACTGGTTAAAGGATACTTTAATGCTGCATTCACTCATGGTCAGACGTGGGAAGTCAAAAGTGGAAAAACACCTGATTAGGATCAGTGTGATTAAAATCAATATTTGTTTACTTTTGACTGTGTGGGCAGATGGGTTTTTTTCTGATGTTTTAATGAGGAAAAGTGTGATTTTATTTTGATTTTCCTTATAATCCTTCTAATCAACCAGGCCTAAATAACATAAGATGACTTTCTGAGCCAATATTCACCTCATCATTGAGCCATGTGTCTCCTGTTTGTCATTTTTGCTGCCTCTTCACCTGTTTTCTCATCTCTTCCAGCTGATTGTCATGCATTGAAGAACTATTAAATTAGCTTTAATTAAATGCACCTCTTGGTATGCAACAGCTCTGGTCTGAAGAGACTAACATTATCAGCCAGAAAGGAAGTGATCTGCCACTCAGAGTAATGACGCTAATACTAAAGTGTGCAAGTTTGGAGAGCAAGCTAAGGTTAGCATGAGGGACCCCTCCCTCTTCCTACTCAGTTACTCTCCTGTGAGTCAGAAATCTTCCAGCAGCTAATACCAGCTTGGAGCCTCGGTGTGAGAAGAACCATGGAGCACAAGTGTGTTCTCGTATTGACAGCTTTGAGCTTCAGCCCCTAAATTTGGCCTCCTACAATTGGGTAGAAGAGCGGGGCTCAACATAAAGTTGTGTTGGCTTTGAGTATTCAGTTCAGCTGCAAATGTGTGTTACTCACCTGTCCTCTGGGTTCAGATCTTTTACTTCCTGCCCTTGTGTGTCTCCTGCCACTGTGATGACTTCAGACAAATAAAATCCATCTTCTGGAGTGGTCCATTCAGAGCCCAAACCTCAATCCTCGATCCTTGGTCCACAGAAATGCTGTGGGCTATGCTGAAGAGCTGCTCACACAAGACATCCTGAGAATCTGTCTGAGCTGAGGAAGCTCTGTAAGGAAGAATGGTCCAAACTTCCTCTTAAACATTGAGCAGGTCTGATCAGCAGCTACTGGAATGGTTAGTTTCAGGTTCCGCTATTTATTAAGGGTGTATTCAGGGTATTTAGTCACATACAGCACTGTGAATGTTAAATGACTGTGTTCAATAAAGACAAAAAAGATTATAATGGTTCGTGTGATATGGGCTCATGAACACTGTGATGGTCTACAATTGTGACTTAGATGAGGATCAGATTACATCTAATGACCAAATGATTCAGAAAACCAGCTTCTTCAGAGATTCACTGACTTTTTATTGCCAGTTTTCTTAACTTGAAAAATAACATTCTATTAAAGAAAGTAATTCAACATTTCAGGAGATAAGTTTAATTGCTTTCCTTCCAAAAGTCCCTTCCTTCTCTCACTTGTAGGTCACTTTGGATAAAACCATCTGCCAAATGCGTAAATGTGAATGTAAAAATGAGAGAAGAAGAGAAGACTGGTGTAACCATATAGACATGACTCCATCACTTTTTTAAAAGCATAATTTGTTAAAGATTATCTGAAAAATAGCCGCACCAAGAAATGCAACTAAAAATGAGAGTGCTTTGAGAAAGGTCCACTTGCTCAATAAGAAAACAAACAATGCAAAATAAATATAGAAGAAACAAATGTGCATGGTCCAAAAAAGGTAGCATAATCATTAACTTTCACAAATTCTTGACACAGTTTCTTCATTCTTCTTCTTAATTCAGTCAGTGAACATGACAAGCAGCCATGACATCAGAAAGTTTCATATCATATATAAAAAGATTTAATTATCATATTTGTCTAATGCTGAGGATATAGTGATTGGTTTAACTGGACTCATGAACTCTTTCGAACTTTGTTTCTCTAATGTTAAAAAGTGCAGCATCAGAACAAGAAATTTAGCTTAACAACATAATCAGAATCGGAATCAGAATCTGCTTTATTGGCCAAGGGTTAGGGTTATGTGGACACATACAAGGAATTTGTCTCCAGTTTTACAATGCTGGTTGGTACATACATATAAAAATAAATATAAATATACATATAAATACATATACAGTTAAAAGACAAGAGTGTTGGATGGGTCAGACAGTACAAAGGAGCAACAGAGGAGGAGAGGAAAGGAAGGAGGAGAAAGTAGTGCAAAAAAACTAGGTAATAAATAATAAATACTAGACAAATATGCGGGCAGGGGATGAGTGTCAGAGGTTATTGTTCCTGTGTGATTGATTTAAGTGTTCGCCAGAGTGATGGCTTGTGGAAAGAAACTGTTCTTGTGTCTGGTTGTGCAGGTGTACAGTGTTCTGTAGCGCTGCCTGGATGGGAGAAGTTGGAACAGGTTGTGCCCAGGGTGAGATGGATCTGTGGTGAAGTTTCCTGCCTGTTTCCTCACTCTGGAGGTGTATAAGTCCAAGATGGAAGGCAGTTTAGCACCAGTGATCCTCTCAGCAGTCTTGATTGTCCTTTCTAGTCTGTTCCTGTCCTGTTTGGTTGCTGAACCAAACCAGACAGTGATAGAAGAGCAGAGAACAGACTGGATTATTGCAGTGTGGAAGTAGATCAGCAGCTCCTGAGATGGGTTGAACTTCCTGAGCTGGTGCAGGAAGTACATCCTCTGCTGGGCCTTTTTGATGATGGTATCTATGTTATGTTCCCACTTCAGGTCCTGGGAGATAGTGGATCGCAGAAACCTGAATGTTTCCACAGCAGACACAGTGTTGTTGTGTATGGTGATGGAGGGCAGTGATGGGGGGCTCCTCCTGAAGTCCCCTGTCATCTCCACAGCCTTGAGCATGTTTAGCTCCAGGTAGTTCTGACCACACCAGAGGACCAGTCGTTCCACCTTTCGTCTGTATGCAGACTCGTCACCGTCTTGGATGAGGCAGATGACCGTTGTGTCATCTGCAAACTTCAGGGATTTAACAGACGGGTCACTCGAGGTGCAGTTGTTGGTGTAGAGGGAGAAGAGCAGTGGGGAGAGCACACATCGCTGGGGTGCGCCAGTACTGATTGTCTGGATGCTGGATGTGATGTTCCCTATCCCCCCTGCTACCTCTTGTTAGTCAGGAAGTTTGTGATCCACTGACAGGTTGAGGCTGGCACAATGAGCTGGGTGAGTTTGGAGCGGAGGACTTCTAGGATGATGGTGTTGTACGCCGAGCTGAAGTCCACGAACAGACTCCTTGCGTAAGTCATAACATAACACAACATTTAACGCGCAAGCATAACATAACATAACATCCTTCAGTTTCTATTTAGTCATTTGTTCGGGCATGATATTGGATATTGTTATCTCTGGACTGACTGATGTACACTGCTGCTCTCTACAGTAGATGTGATATTGACGTCTTATTGACATGAAGTGGCAGCTGTAGATGTGATGCATACGGATGAGTGTCACTTGTTTAGTCGAACATTATGCTTATTATGAGTATTTTCATGTTGTCAACACGAGGCTACTAGGTTGTGCCCTTTTGCTGCAACATTATGCAATTTTTCAAATTGTAATTATAAACTCTGACCTCAGACCCCAGTCCCCAGAGTACATTGACTAAAAATCACACGTTGAAGACCATTTAAAGTTATAATCTCTAACTTTTCCACATTATGTCCACAAATTCCACAAATGTCTCAAAACAACCAGACCTATGTTCTATATGTTGTTGTGTTGTGTTCTTATTTGTACTTTGTTACATTACAACACTGCATGCGAATGACATCTTAAACTCTATGTTGTGTGTCAGCGTTGTGTTTGTCTTCCAGAAGTTTAAAATTTACTTTTATCTAAACCACATACACTTTTAACACCTTGGTGGTTTTCAACTATATATTTTAACCAGATGAAGGATTTTAGTCATCAGATGTTCAGATATAAATTTATCAGAGCAAAAAAGCTGAGTAAATGTTAGACAGCTCAGCCGCTGGACATGTCCTGTCCTGTGCCCACACTGATTTTTAAAATGACACTACTTTACTCATTTACCGGTTTTAATCCCCTGGTCCGTTTGTTATGGAGAGGTGGACACCTCTGTGGATAATTCAGCCCCACATAAAAACCTCCTGAAAGTCTGGTTCATAAGTTATCAGAGAAATAATCAAAACGAAGGTTAGCAGCAATCTCTCAGGAATCACTGACTTTAAATGTGAAACTGCTTTATTCAGTGTCTTTAATGGTTATAATCACTCTGTTTGCTTTCCCGAACATTTGATACTGAAGGACTCCAAATCAGAAGAAGCTTCCAGTAATGGTGGTGAAGACAACAACTCCCATGATCCCATGCTATTTCATGACGTCAACCAATGCCCTCTTTTGTTTTTGTTTTGACTGAGACACCCTAGAGACACAAATTACAGACAATTTAAAAAAAATGTTTTTTCATCTGAGCCCTTATGTTCCCACCACTGTTCAACACAAAATGATGCTCTTGGAGACCTCTCTCACATCTGTGCATACAGTGTGAAGTTGGAGTCCGTTTGTAATGAACTGAGCTGAGCATAAAGACTGGAAGCAGCCAGCTTCAAAAACAACCAGCACTTCACTAATTCAAGCACCTCACTTCCCCTGAAACCACAAACTGTTGTTTTTACATTTTTGTTTGTGAACAAATAAAACAAGACCTCTAAAGGTTTTGCAAGAGCTGTTCATTAAATACAAATATCCCACCTGGAGGAATTAATGTAATGTGGCTTTAACATGCCATGTGTCTTTACATGAGTGCAACAACGAGCAGATGAGCCCCATGTAGCTGATCCACACAGAGCCATGTTTGTTTCTGTCAGAGGTTAATGGAAGTGTCTCATTAGCCCTGCAGGAGAGTGAGGGGCCACAGACTTCAGAGGTCACTGTCTGTGTATCTGATCAACTGACATGTTATGTTATGTTATGAAAACACACCAGCCTCCAATTTCTCTGGATCACTGAAGATCCAGCTGTGCTGGAGTTGGCAGGAAAACTGCATCACAGACTCTGTAAACCATGGACATCAAAAGGGTGGAGGGGTGACCTCTTTGGCTGATGTGCAACCACGAAAAAAAAAAATATTTATTTCATGAAATAGAAAAAACAATTTAAAGTTAATTAACAAGCGTGCCATGAAAATCACTCTGCTCTGTTTGTAACATTCACATCCTCACATCCTGAGAAATGTAATGTCATGTAAACAGCGGCAGCAAGGCACACATCTCCACAACCCGCCCTTTCTACAACATAAACAATAACACATCACCATCTTTTGCCCAACATTAACATCAAACCTAGAAATAAATTCATGAACAGGGCGACAGATGCCGACTACACACTATAGGAGACTTTGAAAAGACTAAAGTCTCACAGTCTCACAAGACACACATTGTCTTTTGATGTGAGAGGGCTGACACCCTCTTATCTAAAGACAATGTGTGTCCAGCATTTACAAAGTCATTAGTGGCTGTACAGAAAATAAACAGTGTTACAAACAGAGGGAGAGTTGTAGTTTAACTGAGTTTCCATCTCTGCAGTACACCCTGTTATCAGCGATTGAGGCCTGGTAGCAGTCGGTGCTAGTCTGAACTTGTCTATCGTCGTCTGTCTTCTGCTCTGCAGTCGGAGTGAACAGGTGTTGGAGTCTGACTCTTATCAGAGCAGAGATACTTTCTTAAACAGATCATCTCCAACTGGAGGAAGCCCTGTCATCTGATACACTCCGACCCAGCTTCTCCTTTATTCCAACTTCCCTCCCACTCATTGGTGTAACTTTGATCTGAACATTGGGGGCAAATTAAGTTTGCGGGGGGGGTCTGGGACACTACATTTCCTGCTTTCCAGTGAATCTCCACCAGGGTGTGCCTTTTTTTTTAAATAATTTTTTTGGGCCTTTAATGGACAGGACAGTAGAGAGACAGGAAATAGGGGAATGACACGCAGGAAAGGGCTGTCCGAAGCGGGAGTTGACCCGGGGTCCAGCTGCACCGAGGTCTGTAGCCTCTATATATGGGGCGCCTGCGTAACCCACTGCGCTACGCGACGCCCCAGGTTTTGCCTTTTTTGTGTAAATGTCTTCATGTGTTTAAAGAAAAATACAAAATCCAGACACTGTGTGACAATCCAAAATATAATGGAATTTAATGGTGTCAAATTCAAATGCTCCACTCTGTTTTTGCATAGTTGCTATTGCTGGATTAGAGTGCTGCTATCTTAGCTAGCTAGCTAGCTTTTATGGGCAGGTTACATAACTTTAAGCAAACTGGCAAACAACATTTCTAATATTTCACTCGAAAACATCACCCAGTGGCTAACAACTCATTTGGTTTTGGGACTTTTTGAGAAAAAGTGTTGTAATGTCAGACCTTCTCTTCTTCCTCCTCACTGACACAGCCTGTGTCTGGGATCCACAATAGTTTAACCTTTATTTGCTTTAACATATGTAACAGACTTTTCTTAGAGGCAGATCTTTATGTCTAACTCCCTCTGTTAGGACTGTTCAAAGCAATTCATGCGAAGCCTCGTTACCGATGACTTATCTCTCTACCTCTCTCTCTCCTGCTCTCTCTGCTTGGTGTGTCTTGTTTAGTTATTCACACACTGTTTATTTTCTGTACAGCCACTAATGACTTTGTAAATGATGGACACACATTGTCTTTAGATGTGAGAGACACCCTCTCACATCTAAAGACAATGTGTGTCTTGTGAGTTATTCCCCTGCTTTCACTGGTGAGATGCTAATTCAGCAGCTGGTAGTGGTAGGTGGTGTGGAGGAGTGTGTAAAATCTGTCTCCTGGAAGAACAGTGCTGTGGTTTTGTTTTTGTATAGCCTGGATAAAGTAAGTCATGTTGCTAACTTCTCCACAGAACCTTTACTGTTGTGTTTATCATTCTCATTATTCCACCATTCTTTACAAATAAACAACTGTTGAAAGAGTTTGTGACACTACCTGGCTCCCAGCATGGGGCCACCTTGGCTGCAAGTCCCTGCTGTGCCTTACAGTGTTTCAGGCTAAAGACAGGTTAGGGCAGAGGACAGTGAAGGGATGAAGATGTTTAACAAGTTAATAGCAGAGCAAAAAATAAAATAGATGAGAAAATCGAGAGCGGGTGTTCTTTTACTAAATGAAGATGTTTCTGCAGGACACAAAGGGGGTTGAGACAGGTCAAGGTGTAAAATGCTTTTAAAACTTTTTCTGGACTGAATAATCAACAGCACATATTTGTTCCCAAGTTTGTCCCATTTTGCACCTTTGCACTTTAAATGTAGGCTCTTTTGATCATAATGGAGTGAGTTGGTGAGATTTTACTCAACAACTCGCAGTAGAGCTGGAGTTTTATTTAAACTCTGGTGTTGAAAAAGTTGTGGCAGGACAGATTTTAAAAATAAGAGCTGGATTTAAAAAAGTGCACACAACTTTCATCGACATTCATGCTCCAATTGTAAACGCTGAAGTCTGCACTTTTCTCTGTTTTCAATGTTTTTAATGTTTTCATTCAGTCGAGTATCTGTTCCTTATGTTAGTAGAAAAAAACCCAAAATGGACAGAAATCATCTGGATACATACTGTTACCACCACGGTCAGCACACCTGGATCCTGGCTTCTCCTCTAGAGGCTCTGTGGTACACAGTAGGTTTCAGAATGTTGCTGTAATGCTCCCTCTCAAAATCCAAAAGTTTCTATGGTGACTTGTTCAGGTGGAGTACACAAAGAATCTAGAAGTGTCTCAGCTTTGCTATGCAGACCTGCCAAAGGTCTTGGAGGGGGGACTTTAATGATGTTATGAATGATTTGATAGATGGAATTCCTGAAAGAATTTCTCAAAATTCACAATTCATCTCACACACATCTAAGTGAGAAGTTGTCAGTAACAGATGCATGGCGCTTCTTTAACCCAAGCTGTAACAAATTTACTTGGAGTAATGGTAGGGGTACACAATCGAGAATAGATTTATGGATAACATCTACTTGTTGCCTGACGTCCTATCTGACGTCTCACATTGTTATGCTCCTTTATCAGATCATGATTTCTATAAATTTAGTTGGCTCCAAAAAAATCTATAATAAACTACGACGATATTGGAAACTTTATAATAAATTACTAAAATACAAAGCCAAGATTCAAGATTCAGTTAAACAATTTGCAGAAAATATGTTTAGGAAAATCACATGAACAAAACTCAGAAATGGCATTTCTTCAAAATTAAGATAAGAGAAATAAATATTAGGCATGGCAAGGATATTAAAAAGGCAAACAATACAAAAGAAAAGGAAATTATGGAAAACTTGAGAATGCTCATTTGTTCCAGAGCAAGATGGTAAGAAAATGGTCAAAAAAATACCAACTGTTTTTTTGCATTTGAAAATTGTAATTGTAAAAGAAATTATATTTCAATATTTAAAATAAACAACAGCATCTGTACTAATCCCAGGGAAGAGGCTGAACATATAAGATCCTTCAATAAAGACTTATATGAATTCAAATTGAACCAGAATGTTGTGACGAATTCTTAAACAATATTGAAGACTGCTATATATCCCTACCATTTCGCAAAAATTCAAAACTAATTGTGAAAATATATTTCAAAAGATGAATTTGTGGAATCCTTGAAGCACGTGAAAATTGAAAACTCCAGGGATTGATGGTTTATCTACTTAATTTTACTTATGCTTTTGGGATATTATTGAAACTCACTTATCGAAATGTATAGTGAATATATTAATAAGAAAGGGATGACTACGACAATGAAACAAGGGCCAATTAGTTTGATTCCCAAACCAAACAAAGACTCCATGTTAAAAGAAAATTGGAGGCCGATCACCCTTCTAAATGTGGATTATAAATTATTGGCAATGGTATTTGCGAAACATTTAAAAACAAATCTTTAAGACATTATTAATGAAACCCAAAAAGGTTTCATGACTAATCGACATATAAGTAACAATATAAGATAAGTGTTAGATTTACTTGACTACTCAGAATATGTGGAATCATAGGCAGTTGTATTTCTCGACTTCTATAAACGATTGATACGGTGGATCACCTGTTTATATATAAGGTTTTAGATTTGTTTGGGTTTTGGGAAAATTTTATTTCAGTAATGCAAATGTCGTACATATCAATAACTTTATAATGGTCTATCCCAGTACCTCCAAAAGATTTCCTGTTAATAAATCAATGCACCAAAGCTGTCCAATCTCTACCTTTTTATTAAAGTTAGAAGTAGAAAAGTATCTAAGAAACACGTATTCAGATTTTGAGTAGAATAGAGTAGTAGGCCTTCCACCTGACATGCCACCATTAGGAAAGATAGATCATGAGATGGATGTTCCATCCAGGTGGAAGGAGGTTGAGGAGGTAGTCAGGCGTGCAAAGGCTTCTTCGGCCCCAGGGCCAAATGGAGTCCCCTACCAGGTTTATAAAAGCGCACCTGATATCCTAAAGTTTTTGTGGAGGCAATTAAGAATAGTTTGGGAGAAACAGGTTATTCCCAGAGCATGGCGTAGGGCAGGAGGTGTTTTTATTCCAAAGGAGAAGGAATCCTCAGACCTGAGTCAGTTTCGAATGATCTCTCTCCTAAATGTAGAGGGGAAGATCTTCTTTAGCGTAGTCGCACGGAGATTAGCTAGTTATTTAGAAAGGAATAGCTTAGTACAGGGGTGTCAAACTTACGGCCCGCGGGCCGGATCAGGTCCGCGAACGGGTTTAATCCAGCCCGCGAGATGATTTCCAAAGTATAAAAATAGCTGCAATTTTTCAATGAAAGAAACTGCTGTTCTAAATGTGTCCACTGGATGTCGCAATAGCAATTCTGTTACGCAAGCAAACTGTTTATACCGGGCCGAGCAAGTAGGCTTATACCTAGCCCAGAGCTGCCTTGTCCTTCTGCCTATTACGTCTTCTACCGCGCTTTCAGTGGCCCAAAATGTCTCTGTCAAAAAAGAGAAAAGTGGACACAGAGTGCAGAGTTTTCCAAGAAAAATGGTCATCATCCTATTTATTCACAGAAGTGAATGGGAAACCTGTGTGTTTGGTGTGTTCACAGCAGGTTTCAGTGCTGAAAGAATACAACACCTGCGAGCGCACTCGCATGAGACGTGGCTCGAGTGTCGGGGCAAAAATAGCAAACTTCGCAAGGAACAAGGAGGAAATAGAGAAGGTGAATGGAATTGATGGCGGGAGGTTCTTGAATGAGAACAGCAAGTCTGTGGGGTGGTGGTCTGCTGTAGCCGAGATAAATAAGTGATGCTGCAGTGTAAAGCCGAGCTCATTATTGCTAATCGGGAAAATCTGCAAGCTAGGCTTCAAAAACCATTTACGGTGACAGAGGTTAATTTGATGAAGACATGTATGCTGGAAGGCGTGCCAGAGATTTGAGCCCTGAATAAGCGTCAGGCTTTTGCAATATATCAGCCCTGGACAAGAAACACAGTTGCAGACGAGGTTATCTGATCTTTCAGAGGATTTGGACTAGTCCAATTGGAACGCGCGCAAAGTGAAAGTCATTTTATTCGGTTTTTCAGTTTGCAATTGAATTGAAGAAGCAGCGGGCATTACAGATGTTGCACACTGGCCATCATTTATTACCGCGGGAGTTTTGACGACACTTTTGACCGTCACCGGAGAGCAGTTCTGTGGCAGTTGGTGCCGAATGACGGATCACCACCAAAGGCAGTCTGATATTTTCACACGCCACGCGCTCTGGGAGCTGATGGAAGGGCTGCCAGGCGGAGTCAGACTGGTATCCCGCGCTTGTTCAGCCTGCCCCAAGAACAAGAAGAATGGGGGGGCGCCGTAGCCCCATCGACCAATGACATGGGCAAAAAGACCAGGGTGTTGTCACAGAATCTCGAGGGAGAAGGTGGAGATGCAAATGGAGGAATTGGATTTTTGGACTTTTCATTGTATTTTGCATCAGGACAGGCATTGGGTGTTTGCAAATCACTTTGAAGATTTTGGATCAACGTCATGGGACGGTGGATCCAGTTCCGCCGCCATAGACCATCAAGGACTATTCATCCGATAACAGAGGCCCTGAATCACCGCCAGTTTGAGCAGCCTTCTCAGGAATGACGACAACGTACCTTACACACGCTAATGGCCTGCCATAGATCACCGCACCCGGACGGTAAGCATGGTTAAGCCGAGGATGCTGTGCTGTGCAGCAGCTTCTTTCGATTTACGTGAGGAAATCAAAGAGTTATGGAAAAAAGGGCAAGCCAGTTCTTAGAGTTTATCAGTCCACCGATTGGATTGGCAGGATCTTGCATTTTCATGGTGATGTTACAGAGCATCTGAATAATTGATATAAAATGCTGCCAAAGGGCGGCCACCAAAGTTGTCACGCACGAAAGACAATGACAGCATACTAGTCGCGCTTCAAGTGTGAAGCTGTCCTTGTGGGGTAGAATCACAAACTTCGCAGGCGTGGTGATGCTGCATCACTATTCCTGTCTGAAAAGATGGTGTGCGCTAGCCCAACGTGCCGGCGACATTGAAGCGGTTCAAAGATAAGAATAACGAGCACTTCGAGTGTCAAGGAGTGTTGTGAGCAACGCTTCAGATTTTTGATGGCTGAACTGGAGAAAGA
>NW_019184223.1:42194-42623 GCF_002260705.1 Seriola dumerili
TGGGAAGCCTGTGTGTTTGGTGTGTTCACAGCAGGTTTCAGTGCTGAAAGAATACAACCTGCGACGCCACTATGAGACTCTTCATGCGGAAAAATACAAAAACTTCCAAGGACAACGGAGAATAGAGAAGGTGAATGAATTGATGGCGGGTTTGAAGAAACAGCAGTCTGTGTTTTCTCGTAGCCGAGAAATAAGTGATGCTGCAGTGAAAGCCAGCTACATTATTGCTAATGAAATTGCACTGGCTTCAAAACCATTTAGTGAGGGTGAATTTGTGAAGACATGTATGCTGAAGGCTGCAGAGATTGTGTGCCCTGAAAAGCGTCAGGCTTTTGCAAATATCAGCCTGACAAGAAACACAGTTGCAGACAGGATTTCTGATCTTTCAGAGGATTTGGACAGCCAATTGAAGCGCAAAGTAAAGTCATT
>NW_019184223.1:43889-176417 GCF_002260705.1 Seriola dumerili
GAGAATAGAGAAGGTGAATGAATTGTTGGCGGGTTTGAAGAAACAGCAGTCTGTGTTTTCTCGTAGCCGAGAAATAAGTGATGCTGCAGTGAAAGCCAGCTACATTATTGCTAATGAAATTGCACTGGCTTCAAAACCATTTAGTGAGGGTGAATTTGTGAAGACATGTATGCTGAAGGCTGCAGAGATTGTGAGCCCTGAAAAGCGTCAGGCTTTTGCAAATATCAGCCTGACAAGAAACACAGTTGCAGACAGGATTTCTGATCTTTCAGAGGATTTGGACAGCCAATTGAAGCGCAAAGTAAAGTCATTTATTGCGTTTTCAGTTGCAATTGATGAAAGCACGGACATTACAGATGTTGCACAACCATTGGCATTCACAATGGCGATGGAGGTAATCATTAGAGCTTCTAAGTGGGTTGTAGGTGGAGAGAGGTGGCGGGATGGGATGCGCCGTACACCAATTAGGGCATACATGGATGACATGACGTTGATAACTACAACGGTGCCATGTATGAAAAGAGTACTTGAGAGACTTAATAAAAACTTAAAGTGGGCTAGTATGAAAATCAAGCCTAGTAAGTCTAGAAGTATCTCAATAAGTAGAGGGAAGCTAAGTGATAGGAAGTTTGTAATAGACGAAGAGGAAATTCCAATAATTAGGGAAAAATCAGTAAAGAGTCTAGGTAGGTGGTACAAGGCAGACTTGAATGACGGAGAACAAGTAGTGCAGTTTCGGAAAGATGTTGCTGAGGGACTGGATAGAATAGATAAATCAGGGCTTCCAGGAAAGTTGAAGTTGTGGTGTCTGCAGTTCGGATTATTTCCCAGTTGATGGGGCCACTGTCTGTATATGAGATTCCATTATCTGCTGCAGAAAAAATGGAAAGATTAGTTAGCTTTTACATTAGGAAGTGGCTAGGTGTTCCTAGATGTTTAAGTACGGTGGCACTGTATGGGAAAGGCATACTTCAGCTCCCAGTAACTAGTCTAGTGGAGGAGTTTAAATGTACTGAGGTTAGGACAGAGCTCCTGTTATCTGGGAGTAAATATGTGGTAGTCAGTAAGGTGGTTCCAAACCCAATCAAGGGGAGAAAATGGAATCCAAGAATGGCAGTGCAGGAGGCGGAAGCAACGCTCAGGCATACAGAGATTGTGGGTAATGTCCAAATAGGCCAGGGAGGCTTGGGGCTTGGCCCAAGCAAACTGGTGTGGAGTAGAGCAGGTCCCAAAGAGAAGAGAAAGCTAGTTGTGGAGCAGGTTCGTAGACAGGAGGAAATATTAAAGGGGTGCAAAGGCAGTGGCCCAGGCTAAGCAGGGACAGTGGTTGAATTGGGAAGGTGTAGACAAGAAAAAGCTTAGCTGGAAAGAGCTGTGGAGTATGGAGGAAAGTAGTATTAGATTTTTGATAGGGGCAACATATGATGTATTGCCAACTCCCCAGAACCTAAAACTCTGGGTATGGAGACCTGCTATGTTCATTGTGTTTAGGTACTGCAACTTTAAAGCACATTTTGTCAGGCTGTAAGGTTAGTCTGTCGCAAGGCCGGTATACGTGACGACATAACCAGGTTTTAAAAAGCTTAGCTGCAGGAATTGAAGATTTACGGAGGCAGGCAAATTTAAGAGGGTCTAAAATAGAGAAAATTAGTAAGACAGCAAGGAGGCAAGGCAGCTTAGAGGATGCTTGTGATTGGGAAATGCAGGTAGATTTAGGAGGAAAGCTTGTTGTTCCCCAGGAAATAGCCAGTACAAAGCTAAGGCCTGGCATAGTCTTGTGGTCTAGGAGTAGAATGAGAGTATATTTCATAGAGCTGACTGTTCCGTGGGAGGCTTCAGTTGTAGAAGCATATGAAAGGAAAAAGCTTAGGTATGTAGAGTTAGGGGCAGAAGCAGAGCAGCGAGGATGGAAAGTTAGGATTTGTCCAGTGGAAGTAGGATGTAGAGGATTTGTAGCAAGGTCTGTTGTCTCTTTGGTGAGGGAGTTAGGAGGAAGTGGACAGAGTGTGAGGAAAATAGTAAAGGACATGTCAGATGAGGCAGTAAGATCCAGTCAGTGGATTTAGATGAGAAGAAATAATGGTAGCTGGGGGCCCAGCAGGGGGAGCACTTAGGATAGACAGACTCCTTAGGAGAAGCAAGGAAGAAATCCAGGAGGAGGAAGTGTTTTTAAGTGGGGGGGTGTGGCCTGTGTGAGCCTCATTGAGACCATGCGGTTAGTCCAGGTGAGTTGGCCTGTATTGTTTGTTTGTATTGTTTTGAATCGGTTTGTGGTGTGTCTTTGACTGTTTAGGTGACTTTGTTTGTTTTAGGTGAGTTGTATGGTGAGTTGTATTGTCTTGGAGAGTGGGGGAGTAGGGGGAAGTAGAGCACAGCCTAATCCGGCGGGGGAGAGTTTAGCCCAATAAGGCATCTCTCCCTGACTCTACCTCCCTTATTCAAATTGACCGCCACTTTCTGGGGGAAAAAAAAAAAAAAATCTAGTCCTACACAACAGAACAGAACTGTTTAGGAGAGTTTTTGTTTGCTGAATCTGCTAATGTGTTTTGTCCGAGTTGATGATAGTGTTGTTTGTGGTAACATAGGCAAGATAAAGGAGAAAAGAGTTGTGGTGTGAGGAGCAGTGATGGCTGGCATTAGGGGAGTGACTCTGGGACACCAGTGATCACTGTCTAGCCTCCTGGAGGTGTCATGGGACCAACTAGATGAAACACTGGTGAAAGGAGGTTCCCACCTGATGACCCCAAAGACATGTTAGTTATCACTGCTCATTAGTCTGTATAGCTACTGTAAATAATTAGTTATCATAGGACTTAGGATGTTAATCTTAGGGAGCTATTCACTGAGTCTGGTCCATTTTCTGTAGAACAAGTTTCTTGTGTTTACCTTAAATTCTAATTGTTTCAGAGTTATTTTCATTAAAAATTTTGAATAATCCCAATATAAATGGTCTATCTACTGTATATTTTAGAGAAAAATTCCAAGTACTTAACTATAAGATGATAGTTTTATTTCTGAAAAATAAATACCAAATAGAACCAACCATTCAAATAATTTATGAATTTTCAAAGGCTTCAGAATTGCATCTTAATATAGGAAAATGTGAAATCTTAAGTCTAACTGATAAAAATGGAGTCTCATTGGAGTCTCTGGGGACTGATTCACTGTTGGAGTTAGACTCTAGTGGTCATTAGCGGAACTGCAGTTTTTGGCACTTCAGTGTTGGCTTCATTTTACAGCCTCAAAGGTTGATGCTTGGTGCTGAATTATTTTTCACTACAAACTGCAAGTCTGTTTGACACGTACAGCAGCCAATATAATATGTTCAACTTCTTTATGTTATTTTCCCACGAGTGGAGCAGTAAGTGCTATTGATGCAAAACCAAATTTGAAACAAAAATCAAACACTTTTTGACACTGGTACACATTCTGTCATCCGTGCGGTGCCTTCTGGGAGTCCTGGAATCTTTGCTACTTCATCAGGAACCCATAAAATACCCCTTGAACACCCCCCCATCCATTCACCCACCTCCCACCCCCACCCCCCGTGGCTGTCCTCTTTGAGCAGCACAGATCAAACAGAGTATTTGTGTAAGAGCATGAACAGGTGGGCAGCAACCATCAGTTGGCCTTCAGGGTTAAATCCTTGCAGAGAGCGAGGCCCATCAGCTCACAGCTGTTGCACCACCGCCAAAGCTTGCACACTGCTATCCTGTCCTCGTCCTCCAACATCTCTCACTGGCCCACACCCCTCTCTCACCCATTTTCTCACGCCTCTTCTTCCTTTGATTAGGCCCCTGGCAGTAACCTGCCTCTGGATATGTGGTTATCTTTCATCCTGCCTGCTGCAGTGACAAGTATCCCCTATCACATACTTCAGCACTCAGGAGGAAAAGACCTCTGTGTGTCAGCACTCTCACAGCTCCGGAGATGAGCCCACAAGTAGGAAGTTGTGTTAAGAGCTTATAGCTGTAGGTTCACGACAACTGACTTCCACTACTGTAATTGCACTCTAATTACACTGCACTCTGTGTGTGTGTTAACATGCATAATTACATATCTGCATGTCCCTTCATATGTTCACTCTCCAGCTGAGCTGAAGTACAGAGTACAGGAATAAACTGAAGCAAGACTGGAAGTGTTGAAGATTCTCTCTCTGTACAGAGCCAGCTCTGTGTCTGAGGTAACTGTGATCCTTCACTGCCGGTGATTTATCCAGCTCTGTTGTTGTGCTTGCCCCCAGGGCTCAGCTCTCCATGTTACAATGCAACCATCAATCATCCTGTCAAACCAGCGAGACACAGACAAAAAACTGTATCCTTTATCAACATGACCAACTTCCAAACCTGTACTTCTGAGTGCACAGTAAATACATTCATTATTTACCTGAGAAAAGTTAATAGCACAAGGCTGAGTCAAAGGTTCCTGCTATAGCTATGGTGTTAAATTTAATAATACAAATATTTCCCAGGAAAGTCTGAAAGCCTCAGTAAGTTTCAAGTGAAGTGCTTTTCAGATTGTCAACAGATTAATCCAGCAACTGATTTGTGAGTTCAGATCAACCAGTCTTCCAACCTGAACAACCACACAGGTTGTTTTTTTCAACCCTCTGATACAACCCATAGGAGAGTCTCCTGAACTTGCACCCCTACAGTGGCAGGTTTACCGGACCTTGGTTGTCATGGTTACAATAATAAACACAGAACAAGAGCAGTGTACCCACCTTTGTTGCCATGGTTACTATAATAACAGTCATGGCTTGGTTAGGTTTAGGAGAAGATGGTGATTTGGGTTAAAATAAATACTTCCTCAACATCAGACAATCTTTGTTGTCACAGTTACAGTATAAACTGCCAGTTTCACATGGGAATTAAACACCTCCTGTGTCATATTACTGTGTTTTGGTGACTCATCCGTCCACTACAACATCCTCCTGATGTGGACTTTGTTTCTCTTTATCCAATAGATGGAGATCTTGGTCATGACGTCATTACTGTGGCTCCTTCACAAAGTGTTGATAGATATACACACATTTCAGTGCTGACCTAGTGTTTGAGTCCTGCATCAGTACATGATGGTGTAGCAGGAGGACATAAACAACATCAAGTGAAACAAAACGCTGGCTAAATCTAGGACAAGCCTTTCCCACAGGAGCCTGCAGTGAATGGTATTCAGCAAAGTAAAGACAAGACCCAACTGTACTCCACTCTTTCCTCTAGTATGTTCAAAACCTTGTGATACTAAAAACTTTAAGAGTGCTCCACCAGGTAACGCTGTACTCCCATCACACTGTTGGGCTTTCACTGGACAGTTAAAGAGCCACAGAACCAGAGATATCATCTTTTTCATTCTACACATTCTTCTTACTTGCCAAAACTTGTCATCTTCATTACCCACAATGCAACTCAACTGCCAAGAGTACAGTCTAAGATTTGTGTGTTATGCTGTTATGCAGGTCTGAAACAGGCTGATGTATAAAAATGGTGATTTCCCTCTAATGACGCTCTGATCAATTGGTGAATTACTGTAGCTGGTAAACTAACTGCTAAGATGATAATCTTCCAGAAACAGATTGTGACAGTCACCTTAGTACGTTGTAATAAAAGAATAATAAATTCATACAGTTTTTTTGGCCTCTCTGGCTCTCTGTAGAGGTCAGTACAGCTCACTGATGTGTCAAAGTTTAACATGACCCAAAAATATTTGCATGGGTTTACTTCACCCCATGAACCACTGTTGTGTGGTATATATAGCTGTTGTGATTCCACTGAAATGAATGTAGAACAGTGTCTCTCATAAGAAATGTTTGCAGCAGATCCATTCTAACCTTTTACATAGAGAAAACACAACCATCAAATTCAATTAAGTTTAAAAATTTTCAACATAATGTAGTTCAGGAGCTGGTTAAGGATTTGTTATAACAATATTTTGCATCAGTTAATATGAACTGATTCTTGGCAGTAAGTGGACAACTTTACCATGTAGTGCTGCTTAGTCTTTGTTCACCTGTGAATATGCAGTCACACTGCAAAATTCAACAGAGACACGGTAATAGCCAACAGAGTAGCTTTAGAATAGTTTTATAAATGTATTTTCTGAAAATCAGAGCAAAGGACCAGGTCCATTATTTGCAGTGTCTTGTTTCAATGGCCCAAATTCAGAATAAATGAAAAGTTCATTTGTAGTTGTTTTTTTTTATTTCATTGTTAGTCATCATATTAGAAATACAAAATAAGGCACAAAAGAAGTAAATAACAGTAACAAAGTAAACAGACATATACAGCAGCAGAGGTTATATATGAACAATTTCATTTGTACTTTTGTCTTTGGTAAATCGGCCCAGTTTACAAGTATAACCACATCATAGTTTTCTTTAATCCTGTGAATCTTTCTCTTGTTTCTGCTTCAGTGTAAATATCTGTAGTTTCAGACAGCTTCAGTGAACACACTCATGTCTGGTGATCAGTATAAGAGCTGAAGCTGAAGCTGATCAGTGCACCATGACATGAGGTTAAACAGGTTACATACAGAGGTTTTCTGTGAATGATGTGTTCAGATACTTACAGTATGCCGTGTACTCTCCAGGCTTTTGGATCTCAGAGATTCTTGATCCGGTTCGTACCTGATGCATTAGGAAATGACATTTACTCATTACAAATTAACATCACAAGCATCACAACCATCTCAGACTTGTCTTAGTCTAACACTATTCTTCAATGTGTACAGCTGAAACACAGAAACTATTTCATTAACCAGTTTTTTATTTCAGCAATTTTTCAAGCAAAAATGACAATCGCCAGTTTTCACTTTTTCTGATAGTTTATTGATAAAACAATGGAGCAACAAGAACTGCTTCCTTCTGAACACCTCCAAGGAGATGGTCATTGACTTTTGGAGGTCTAGGCCCACCCTTCAGCCAGTCAACATTCGTGGCAAGGACATTGAGGTGGTGCACACTTATAAATACCTAGGTGTGCACCTGGACAGTAAACTGGACTGGTCCCTGAGCTCTTTTTCCTTAGGAGGCTCAGGTCCTTTGAAGTCAGCAGTGAAATGTTGAACATGTTTTATCAGTCAGTGGTGGCCAGTGTACTTTTTTTATGCTGCACTCTACTGGGGCAGCACCATGTCTGACATGAACACAGGAGAGTGGAAAAGCTGGTCAAAAAATGCAATGTAAGATGGAGGCCATCTTGGACAATACCAACCACCCTCTCCACAACATTCTGGCAGGACAGAGAAGCAGCTACTGCTACAGCAAACGTCTCATATCACTGCGCTGCAGAATATATTTATCTTAAAATGAGCTGTTAAGACTTCTATTACTTTGTGATGTCACAACATAGCAGTCACCCCTCTCAGCCCTGCCCCAAGCCCAACTGGACCACCATCCAACCTTGCAGGATTTGATTTCCCTGAGTGTCTATCTCAAATCTAATCAAAATATTTTTATTGAATCACTCATAAAACAGTAAATCAGTCGGCTCAGCGACCTCTTTTTACTAGAGCTCCAGAGAGAAGCCTGAGAGAGGAAATGTAAAACTATATTGTGATAGTTTTTGGCTATTAAAACCACAATACATCTTCTTATGGATCAGCATTTCAAATGAAACACAGGAAAGGAGTAGAATATGGACTTTTAATTTTATTCCAACAGTTGTAATTTTTAAAATCACAAAATAAATTAAATGACTCAAATGACCTTTCTGTAGTAACCTTAACCTTTCTCTCTGAGAGGTTATGAATACAGATAATTTCACTGGATCCAACTACAATACTGTAGTACATAACATAGTCTCTAGTTCTTTTGGAATCAGCATTGACTCAGTGCTTGGGCACTGCTACTAAACAGGTGTCTGTGTCTTCATGGACAGGTGCTGGTGTAGGAGGGCATGTGCTGCAGAAGTTGAAACCTGATAGGAAAGAATCAGGTCACGAGGGCAGCATGTTGATTGAGTGAGTCTGCTTTTGTTTACAGTCCAAAATAACAAATTTTTTTCTAATTTGGGCTTTAACACTCTATCCGAGACAATACCTCCATCCTCAAACCCTCGCTTTGGATCAGAAAAGCTCCACAAAAGCTCAGAGAGCTGCAGAGAAAGGATCCTTTTCCAGGTCTGACAGACATGTAGCAGATGTCATATGTAACAGGCCCCGGCTTGCGGGCTGTAGGCAAATTATATTTGTTCTGGAAAGAACA
This sequence comes from Seriola dumerili, assembly GCF_002260705.1. Classification (NCBI taxonomy): domain Eukaryota; kingdom Metazoa; phylum Chordata; class Actinopteri; order Carangiformes; family Carangidae; genus Seriola; species Seriola dumerili. The sequence continues at coordinate 52,090 of NW_019184223.1, forward strand.
GTAAAATGATGAGACAGGCAACAAGTAATGTGTTTCCTCCGCTCGCGCTCTGTTGCACTTTAATTATACATTCATATTTTAGCTACATTTTCCACATTTCTCTTCATAAACTCTACCAGTTCACATAAGCATAACACAACCCAACATAAGAAACTTCAATTTCTTATAAAAATAATAATAATTTCCACACTGTATGTATTCTGTTATTCTTCATATACAAATGAAATAAAAATACATTTTTCTCCCAAAAGTCTTTGGTTTGCTGCTTACAGCTTGACAACTGCACTGTTTAGTTTTCAGATAACTGGCTGATGGATACTATTCCACATCTAACATGAAGTTACATAACATTCGATTACTTTTCAAAGAAAATATAACACAGCTAGCGAGGATGAATACACTATCAATTTAGAATAAACATTACATGTCCAACAAACCCTCTTTCAAAACACATTCTAATAACATTATGGAAAGCCTTAAAATAAAACATCAACTTCAAAACACCCTTAGCGTACATGCACACTGAGCTAAGCTAAGCTAACTCTTGTACCGAAGAAGTGAGATTCTGACTGACTGACGCTTAAACGAAACAACATAAACCTCCTGACAGATAAAACACAAGCAGAACTTTACATATACATCACATCTGTGCTTTATACTGTATGTGTGGTTTTACCAGCTACTAACCTGGAAAGAACAGTAAAACAGGCAGGCAACAAGTAATGTGTTTCCTCCGCTCGCTTCTGTTGCACTGAAGACGAGAGTTGGATATCAGCCTCATCAAACCGTCTCGCTACAGAGACAATGCCCCCTTGTGGCGAAAATCAGGAATTGACTCCAAAGATACATTCCCATAAATTTAACTGAAAAAAGGCTCTGAAATAACAATAGACACATCAAAACTGAAACAATTAAATCACATAATGTGATCACACATTCATGGGTGTCACACATAGTATGTCAACGCCACTGTGCTAGAAATTTACTCAGTTCCCAGCCTATTTGTCGAAGATCAAATTTATCAGTAAACAGGAACACAATGGGATCAAAGGCCAGTGCTTATGTTACCGTCGACCTCAGGTCAAAGAGGGCTGACAGGCTCTGGACAAAGAGCAGGGTCAGAGTGTATCAGCGCAGAAAGGGTGGACTTGATCTTTTTCTGGTGGTGCTGACAGGAACATCTGGACAGCTCCTGCAGCGAGATAAGAGGGTAAGTGTGCATCTAATTTTAGCTACAAGATTAAAAAAGCAACTTCCCAAATACAGGTATTTACACCTCCAGGCAATTTTTAGTGTTCAGAGCACCTCAAAAACTATCTTCAAATTGAGATAATCGCAAACTTACATGAAGACGGTGTTCAGTATCTGAAGAAGAAGAAAAAAACAATTCCCTTACTCAAGTAAACTAGATGGTGGGTGTCTGCCTCTGCTACTCAGACTAGTCTTAGATGACATACCTTTTTATCCAGAGTCATAAAATATTAACCATTTCTGTGAAACTTTGTCATAATTGCTGTGTGAAGTCTTGATTAATGGCTAGAAAGTGTTTTCTGAGGTCACCTTGACCTTTGACCACCAATGTCTAATCAGTTTGTCCTTGAGTCCAAATGGACATTTGTGCCTTGTTCTTAAAAGTTCTTAAGTTATTGCGTTCACAAGGCCAAAATCCTGTTTTATGAGGTCACCGTGACCTTGACCTTTGACGTTTGAAATTTACCAAATTTAGGTCAGAGGTTACTGAGATATTGTGTCCATGAGAATTGGATGGATGGACGGACAAATGGACATACGGATGGACAACCCGAAAACATTATGCCTCCGGCTCTGGCTGTTGCCAGTGCGGAGGCATAAAAAAATTCCACATTGTAAAAATATAAAGTCCTGTATTAAAATTGTTTACTAAGCTAAGATGGAAAATGTATGAAATGTAGAAATACAGATTATGCAAACTGTTATAAGGAATTATAATTAATTTGAGTTCCAGACACTTTGTCAGGAGGATATGAGGGTCTGGTGGACTACCTGCTCTACTGTCCCCCCTGAGTCAACAGCAGCCTGTAATTTGGGTAGTTTAATCAAGTTTCTTTCAGCTTGACTCACTATTGGAGTGAGCCTCAAGTGGTCATTAAAGGAACTGCAGTACATTAGAGGGACTGCAGTTTTTAGCACTTCAGTGTTGCCTTCATTTTTCAGTCCCTGATGTTGCCACTTGATTTCACCATAGTTAAAGTTGCAGATGGTGTGGCTATTTACTATAATGCAAACTTTGATAGGCTACTAACTATATAATTTTAGTACTGCTGTCAAAATTAACGTGTTAATTTTAGCGATTAATTTGAAATACTTAACGTGTTTAAAAAAATTAACACAATTAATGTAGGAGCGTTTTCTTTACCTCATGTGGCGGCTGACCTATAACCTGTGACGATGTGTGATGCCAACCCGAACCAGCTAAGGATGGACAAGAACAAGGACAGGGTTTTAGGCGGAAAGTTTCACTTTAAAAAGTTGCCCAATGGATCTTTGGAGAAAACAAAAGTAATCTGCACAATTTGCAAAGCCGAATTTAATTACCACAGAAGTAATTCTTTGACATATCACCTCAAAGCAAAACACCCTACCGAAACTATCTATATGGGGTCTCGCCAGTCTACTTTACAGTGTGTTACTTGTAGGCAAATGACGAAACTTATAAGTGAGAAGGTCACCTCTTATAATCTACCCTTGAGAGGAACCATCGTGTCAAGAATACACAGTTTGTATGAAGGTGAGAGGGCACGGAGGATGGACATGCTTGAGCTGGCAAAGGGCGTTGCCTTCACAGGGGACCATTGGACATCTGTGAGCAATGACAACTATTTGGGCATCACAGTGCACTTCACTGATAAATAATGGAATCTGAAATCACATAACTGTGAGTAAAACAGAAGAGCCACACTATGCTGAGGCATGTGCTGATCATTTTCTGGATGTCGCAAAAGAATGGAAAATCAAGTAAAAGTTAACCACACTTGGCACTGACAGTGCTCGTAACATGGTTGCAGCCGCGAGACTACTTCCATTTCAACACCTGCCCTGCACAGCCCACAGTCTGCAAAGAACAGTCACGGTTTCCCTTGATTGTCAGGCACTTTAAGCATAGTCCATCAAATGGCAAGTTGCACTTGGACAGAAGCAAGAATCAATCGTTCAGGATGTTTTAAAAAGATGGAATTCTACCTTAGAGATGGTCAAGCGAGTCCAGCAAAACAAATCTCCACTGACCACATGGCTGAGCAGAACAGCAAGGTTGCCATGTTGACTTCACAGGAGCATGCCAAACTGCAAAAGCTGGAGGAATTACTTGAACCTTGCAGGTAAGTTAATATTTCTTTCTTATCTTTCTTCATCTCTTGTGTGCTGTTCTCTGTCTCCCTTCCTCTGTGTCTTGTGTGAATGTGTGCTGTGTGCGATATTGCCTTTTATCAATCCTTTCGATTGCCGAAATAACAATCATTATCCTTTAGGATTTGCATACTCAACTTAAGTGTGCTAAATGTAGCGACTGTAGTAATGTTCAGAGATTAGGACATGCAGGTCTATTTGACTAGTTTATTACTGACTGTATACACAGCAGGATAGAGGATATTCGGGCTGACACTGATTATTAAACAATGATTATTATATTATTAGACAATGAATATATACATAAGAATGTCAACATGAACATATTTCATACCCAACCCTCCAGCTCTCTCCCAGTGTGTGTGTTCTCGCTCTTTCTCACTGTATCTTCAGTGTGTGTGCATGTATGTGTAGCATACAGACAGGAAAGTAGTGAGTGTCTTTCTCTGTGTAAATAATAACAATTTACTGACTTCTTGTGCTTTCCATTGCAGACATGTGACTGAACTGCTGGGGGGAGAGCAGTATGTCTCCTGTTCAGTGGTGTTGCCAGCCTTGTGCCACTTGTTCAGAGTTACAGAGCACTAAGACGATGATCCAATCTATGTAGTGAAGTTCAAGGCAGTCTTTACCACAGACCTAGCTAAATGGAAGGACAGCACCAAGCTCACATGCCTTAAAATTGCAACCTGGTGATGAGAGATACACCTGCACAACAACTACTGTATCTGCAGAAACAACAGAGAAACAGCCGCCAAAGAAGAGGAGGATGTCAATCTTCTTGCTGGGTTCTTCAGATACGGACACAGATGAAGAGGAAGAGTCCATAGAACAATGTCTGTACTACTACAAAGCAGAGCCCAAAATGGACATGCCAGGCTGGCACCAATTACACGCAAGCACCTGTCAACACCTGCAACCACAGTGCCTTTTGAGAGGTTGTTCTCACTCTCAGGCCACATCATCCAAAAGAAGAGACCCTGATAATGTAAACAGACTGGTCTGTCTTAGTAACTGGCTGAATGTAAAGGAGGACTAAACTAAATTGTTTCTATCAAGTGAAAAAGATTTAACTTTCTGAACTCTCAGCAGAATTTTTCAGGAATATTAAGAGTTATAACACCTGAATGAAAAGTTGATGAAAGGTTTATAAGAGCTGTCGCTGCTGGTTTTTATTGTGTATTTGAGGTCAACACATGCCTTGAGTCAGCCAGTGAGTCCACCAATGAAGTGTCTCTGCTACAGACGTTCGTCATTCCTGATTCCGACAGGATAAGTATCACTAAGTGAAGTGACACCCTGACCAATCCTCTAGTAATGGTAATGGGCAAATACCCTGTAACTACTCTGTGTGATAGATGACTTTACTCTTAGGTGAAAAAAAAAACAGGCACACCATCACCTGTTGTGGCGTCTACTGATAGTCTGCATGTGAGGCATTTAGGGGACATCTATAAATTGTACCAGCAGTCTGCATATCGGGGGGGGGGCTTTGATGGGCTTCCTTGTCTGGGGCCCCCCAGAGTCTAGGATCACCACTGACAGAGCAGTAGGTAATGGTGAGGTATTGAAATAATGGCAGGACTGCTTGGCATGGGAGTTTGCCAATCCAGTCCACATGTGTTTTGTGGATCTGGAGTAGGCCTACGACCGTGTCCCCAGGGACTCCTTGTGGGGGGCACTCCGGGAGTATGGAGTGGATGGCCATCAAGTCCCTGTACCAAAGGAGTGTGAGTCTGGTCCGCGTAAGTCGGACCTGTTACTGGTGAGGGTTGGACTCCGCCAGGGCTGCCCTTTGTCACCGGTTCTGTTCATAACTTTTAGGGACAGAATTTCTAGGCGCAGCCGGGTGGTGGACGGGTTTGGGTTCGGTGGCGGGAGGATCTCGTCTCTGCTTTTTGCGGATGATGTGGTCCTCTTAGCTTCATCGAGCACCGACCTTCAGCTCTCGCTAGGGCGGTTCGCAGCCGAGTGTGAAGCGGCTGGGATGAAGATCAGCACCTCCAAGTCTGAGGCCATGGTTCTCAGCCGGGAACGGGTGGATTGCCCGCTCCGGGTTGGGGGGGAAGTCCTGCCTCAGGTGGAGGAGTTTAAGTATCTCGGGCTCCTGTTCACGAGTGAGGGTAGGATGGAGCGGGAGATCGACAGGCGGATTGGGGCGGCGTCAGCAGTTATGCGGGTGCTGAACCGGTCCGTTGTGGGGAAGAGGGAGCTAAGCCGGAAGGCGAAGCTCTCGATTTTCCGGTCGATCTACGTTCCAACCCTCACCTATGGTCATGAGCTTTGGGTAATGACCGAAAGAACAAGGTCGCGAATACAAGCGGCCGAAATGAGTTTCCTCCACAGGATGGCTGGCTCAGCCTTAGAGATAGGGTGAGGAGTTCGGAGTAGAACCACTGCTCCTCCATGTCGAGAGGGGCCAGTTGAGGTGGTTCGGTCATCTGGTGAGGATGCCTCCCGGACGCCTCCCTGGGGTGGTGTTTCGGGCATGTCCAACCGGGAGGAGGCCTCGGGGCCAACCAAGGACACGCTGGAGGGATTATATCTCTCGGCTGGCCTTGGAACGCCTCGGGATTCTCCTGGAAGAGCTGGTGGAAGTGGCTGGGGAGAGGGCCGTCTGGACCTCTTTGCTGAGACTGCTGCCCCCGCGACCTGGATCCGGATAAGCAGGAGACGACGAGACGAGACTAGACGAGACTGCTTGGTAACTACACTGAATTATATATCACTTTACTGTGGGGTTCATGAGTAGTAATTGTTTTGTGCTGCTCATTTGTGGATTCAGATGTAATGACAAATGACTCATGAGGAAAGTAGTCAGCATGTCGATTCACAGATAATTGTTATTACCTCATGTAGCCTAACATAGTATCTCTCGATTTTCCTCGAGTAACTGATCATTATCTGCTTCACAGTGATGTAATTAGGAAACTACTTTTAATGGTTCATAAACTATCTGATAGGTCCTGAATCATTCCTCAGTTTTTCCAGCTCAATATCACTGCTATAATCAAGACTTTATTACTGTCAGTCTTCAGTGGAACCACCACAGCCAGACAGTAGGGGTGGGCGGATCAATTTAAATATCGATAGTATCGATACTAACGTTGGTATTGGGTATTGATCGATACTTGTGTGATGAGATTGATTCTTAAGTTTCAGTTTATCTTCTGTAGAACTCCAGGCATTTACAGAGTGACCGACTGGCCGTACAACACCGCTCTTCTCTCTCTTCACTCATGCTCAATTAGCCCCTCCCCTTTCCTCCGCTCCCCGGCCTCCACTGCTACACTCACTCACTCACTCACTGCCTGTGGCTGCATGATGGCAAAGTGGAAAAGGAGCGCCGTTTGGAGCTTTTTTACAGCTACAAACCAAACCACTGCAACCTGCAATGTTTGCAGGAAAGAAATTAGGTACTGTGGCAACACCACAAATTTACATAAGCATATTAAAACACACCCCAACCAGAACTCTGAGCTGCAGAGCAAATGAAAGGAGGAAGAGAGGGAAAGCAGACCGCCAGCACCGAGACAGAGATCCCTTGCAGAGACTTTTCAGCATGAGCAACAGTATCCAAGTAGTTGATAGTGAAGTGAAAGTAAGATTAAGTCATCTCCAGCGTTAGATAGACTAATGTTATTTTTCAGTGTAATTGGTCATCACAGTAATTTAGCAGACTGATTAATAGACTATTCAGACAGTCACATAGGGAATATATTCAGCCAGTTGAAATAAAATTAAATTAATTATTTCACTGGAACTGAAAAATAGATATGCTACCTACAAAAAGATATACCTATGCCTCAAACCTGAAATATGAATATGGCTGAATAAATCTTTTATGTTAATAACCATCCAATACACAATAACAACCAATAATAACAACCAATAACCATCCATGGTATATGTATATCTATATCTTTATCTGTATATATGGAGGATGTATATAGCGTATTATTATGTATACAATGTATTTATGTATATAGTGTATTTATGTCATGTCTTCTATATTTTATATCTATTTTCTTTGTACTCTTTTTCATATCTGTCTTACTGTGGAGCTGCTGTGACAGTTAAATTTCCCCGATGCGGGATTAATAAAGTTTATCTTATCTTATCTTATCTTATCTTATGTTAACTGTCAAAGGAACATTAGTATTCCTATGTTTAGGCTAAGCACATGGTTACAGGTTATAAGGTTATGACTCAATAATTTTTTATTTCACCTAGGGGATTCCCAAAGAGCTATGGATATCACAAGGAGTCTTGCTAAAATGATCGTTAAGGATATACAACCTGTGTCTGTGTTTGAAGATGAGGGTTTTAGGAATTTTGTAAAGACACTCGATCATCGCTACAAGATTCCAAGTAGGAAAACTTTAATGGAAGAGAAAATACCAGCACTGTATGAAGAGTGTCGCTCAAAAGTGAGAAAAGTTCTGGATGCTGCAAACAGTGTTGTCCTCACAACTGATATGTGGACATCAAGAGCCACAGAGGCTTATTTAACTGTCTCATGCCATGTCATTGATGAGAACTGGCAAATGCAAGCATATGTCTTACAAACCAGTAGTTTTTCAGGAAAACACAGTGCTGACAACATTTGCTCAGAACTAAAAAGAATCACTAATGAATGGGGCATAACTGCCAAAGTTCATGCTGTAATCACAGCTAATGGTGGCAATATGGTTGCTGCTGTACACAAAGCAGGTTGAGCACATTATCCATGTTTTGCGCACACCTTGAACTTAGTGGTAAAAGACTCCATTAAGGTTCTCCCTGATCTCCTTGACATCCAGCGGAAATGCAGTGCTATTGTAGCTTTCTTTCACCACAGCACAAGAGCAGCAGAGCGGCTCAAAGAAATTCAGAAACAACTGAAGTTACCAGAACACAAACTGATACAGTCAGTTGAAAAACGGTGGAACTCTGTCTTCTACATGTTTGAGAGACTACTTGAGCAAAAGGAAGCTGTTACTACAGTACTTTGTCTTTGTGGAAAGAGCTCACTGTGCTTGAGTGAGGAAGATTGGTCCATGGTTAGTCTCTCCATTGATGCCCTGAGACAATTCGAAGAAGTCACAAAAGAGATATCAACAGAGAAACATGCTTCAGTTTCAAAAGTGATACCCCTGGTTACATTACTTCGGAGATCAACTGCAACTCATGAGAGCCAAGGTATCAAGCTAGCTGCTGAGCTGTCATCACAATGCCAGCACCGTTTCAGAGCCATTGAAACCTTTTATGGTCTTGCTGTCAGCACATTCCTGGACACAAGATTTAAAAACCTCGGGTTGACATGGCAAATGTTGAAGCTGTGAAAAAACGACTGATCACTGAAATGCAGTCAGTGAACCAGACCTCAGTGTCAGCTCCTGAACCAAGCACAAGCTCTGCCACCAGCTCTGTCGCAGTAGCTGCTCCTGCAACTACCTCAAACTCACCTGCAGCAAAAGGTGGGATATGGGCAGAATTTGACTCCCAAGTCCTTGCATCCCAGGAACATCGCACACCTGGAACTGATGCCTTTATTGAAATGCGCCGGTACTCAGAAGAGAAGCCTATACCACGGGATGGAGACCCACTTCTTTGGTGGAAAACAAATGAGCCAACATTCCCCTCTCTGAGCAAGCTTGCCAAAAAACACCTGACAGTAATTGCAACATCTGTACCAGCAGAAAGGATTTTCTCCAAGGCAGGTCAGTTAGTAAGTGAGAGGAGAAGTTCAATAAAAGGGAAAAATGTAAACATGTTATTGTTTCTGAACAAAAACCTATAAAGCTGTAGCTCTCAACAAGGGGACAGGTCCCAAAATGGGACCCTCAGGGGATAATTTCTAGGACACAGGAGGGCAAAAAGACAGAGAGCCAGTAGGAGTATTTTCTTTTGTTTATATTTGCACAACTTAATTAGTACATTTAAGAGTTAATTAAGACATTTAGAGTTTGTTCATTTCAAATGCAGATTACCACCCCAAAAGGGAAATTTAAGTTTTAAGTTTTCTATAGGCCTAAACATTTCTGAGTTACTTAATAAAAGTATTTTTATTTGCCTGAAAACTTTGTCCTGTGTTTTATTATCATCAACATGATTATTAATTGGAAAACTTACAAAAAAATAATTAAATAATCATGAAAATTCAAGTTTTCATTCAAATTTGCATATTGATGATGCATTCACTTAATAAATTATGATACATTGCTCCCCCCTACACAAAAGTACATGGTAGTAGTAAAAAGTATCGGTAGTGGTATCGGTATCGGCAATACTGGCCCTGTATTTACCTGGTATTGGATCGATACCAAATTTTGCAGTATCGCACAGCCCTACCAGACAGGACGAGGACTGTACAAGACATACGGCCCCTTTTTCTCCTTGTCCTCTGTTGATGATCAGGGATGATCTGGTCTTTAGCTGGAACTGAATCAAACTTTTAGTCAATCTTTTTATGTGTTTAATATGAGTAAGCTCCGGAGTGCTGTTTTCCCAGTGAGCCAGGATTTTGTGTGTGTGTGTGTGTGTGTGTGTGTGTGTGTGTGTGTGTGTGTGTGTGTTCTCCTTGTTAGGAAGCCAAAATGATTGCAGCCTCTCAGCAGACAGCACTGATTGCATGGGTGGACAGACCCAGACAAGACTGGAGTTATACTGTGCAACAGCTTGTGTGTGTTGGCACTCTTGTGGTGTATGTGCATGCACAAGCATTTTGGTGAATGAGTATGGCTTTGTGTATGGCAAATATCATGTGAGAATAGAGGGAAATTGACTAAAATTATAGTTTATTACTCAATCTAGTCGTGCTACTGACACAACCCTCCAATTACTTTGAGTAAATAATTTTGAGAGCAGCCTGAATAAAAATCTGTGATGTACTACTCCTCTAAACCTCTGCACTGTGCCATCCCCAAGTGAAAAATACAAGAAGAACAGAGTAAAACAATAAATTCCTAGAGTTGTAAACCAACGAAAAACTGTTAAAAAAATAAGTAATGGAAGTCAAAGAACCATGAAACCAGAAATACATATCCAACATTTACTTCTTTTCACTCTGGAAAAAAGTTAATGTCCACACACTGCAACCAAGTGGACGTCTATGGAAGCAAATCTGTCTGACCAGATTTTGAAATTTCAAAGCCTGTGAATTTCTAGCGCTGAATTTTTTTTGGCCGTAAATTCAACTCAGGCAGCACAGTGATGCAGTCGTTAGCACTGTCGCCTTGTTGCAAGAAGGTTCTGGGTTTTAAACCTTGGTTGGGGCCTTTCCGTTTGCATGTTTTCCCTTCAACTCGTGAAATTTCCAATAACTCATTTAACTGTTATTGAAAATTCAAATCATATATATTCAAGTTGCTCAAATTCGATAGGCCAAATTCAGATCCCAAAATTCATGTTGAAAAATTCAAATTATATATATATTCAAGTTGCTCAAATTTGAAAGGCCAAATTTGGATCCCAAAATTCAAATCATACATATTCAAGATGCTCAAATTTGATGGACAAAATTCAGATTCCAAAGTTCAAGTTAAAAATTCAGATTCAACATCCGGGATACCAAGGATAAGCAATCGATTCTGTCTCTAATCGAACGAACATCCAGCCAATCAAGTTATGCTCCATCGGTCAAGTGACACCAATGACCCTCAGGCAACCAGCTATGGCTATAAAACCAAATGATGGTGCTTTGGTGAGTATATTAATCCCTTTATTTGTCTTGTGTGTCATTTGTGTTTTTAATATTTAGCGTTTGGTAATACCTGACATATTTCCCATTAACAGAATTTATTAAACATTATATGTGCAGATATTTAGATAATTGATTTTAAAAGTTCAGCCATTGCTAACCAGCCCTCTGTCAACTGATAAATTGCTAGCCTGCTACCTGCAGCTAGCAATGGCAGCCCTTTTCCTTGTCCTGCTTTGCAGCCTCAGGAAGTTCAGTGTAGTGCCACATGTAGTGCATTAGTAGTGTAGTGCAAAGGAGAAGGAATCCTCAGACCTGAGTCAGTTTCGAATGATCTCTCTCCTAAATGTAGAGGGGAAGATTTTCTTTAGCGTAGTCGCACGGAGATTAGCTAGTTATTTAGAAAGGAATAGCTTAGTAGATACTGCAGTACAGAAGGCAGGAATACCAGGTTTCACAGGGTGTTTAGAGCACACTAGTATGATTTGGCATCAAATTCAGGCAGCCAAGACAGAGAAAAGAGACTTGCATGTCATATTTTTGGATTTAGCAAATGCGTTTGGTTCAGTGCCACATAGCCTTATTTGGGAGGCATTTGATTATTTTAGAATGCCTGGAGTAGTGGTTAATTTAGTAAGGTCGTATTTCCAAGATATTAGACTATGCTTAAGTACAGCAGGCTTTACAACAGGGTGTCAGAGACTAGAAATAGGCATAATGGCAGGGTGCACGATTTCTCCATTGGCATTCACAATGGCGATGGAGGTAATCATTAGAGCTTCTAAGTGGGTTGTAGGTGGAGAGAGGCGGCACCTTACACCAATTAGGGCATACATGGATGACATGACGTTGATAACTACAACGGTGCCATATATGAAAAGAGTACTTGAGAGACTTAATAAAAACTTAAAGTGGGCTAGTATGAAAATCAAGCCTAGTAAGTCTAGAAGTATCTCAATAAGTAGAGGGAAGTTAAGTGATAGGAAGTTTGTAATAGATGAAGAGGAAATTCCAATAATTAGGGAAAAATCAGTAAAGAGTCTAGGTAGGTGGTACAAGGCAGACTTGAATGACGGAGAACAGGTAGTGCAGTTTCGGAAAGGACTGGATAGAATAGATAAATCAGGGCTTCCAGGAAAGTTGAAGTTGTGGTGTCTGCGTTTCGGGTTATTTCCCAGGTTGATGTGGCCACTGTCTGTATATGAGATTCCATTATCCGCTGCAGAAAAAATGGAAAGATTAGTTAGCTTTTACATTAGGAAGTGGCTAGGTGTTCCTAGATGTTTAAGTACGGTGGCACTGTATGGGAAAGGCATACTTCAGCTCCCAGTAACTAGTCTAGTGAAGGAGTTTAAATGTACTAGGTTAGGGACAGAGCTCCTGTTATCTGGGAGTAAAGATGTGGTAGTTAGTAAGGTGGTTCCAAACCCAATCAAGGGGAAGAAAGTGGAATCCAAGAATGGCAGTGCAGGAGGCGGAAGCAACACTCAGGCATACAGAGATTGTGGGTAATGTCCAAATAGGCCAGGGAGGCTTGGGGCTTGGCCCAGGTAAACCGGTGTGGGGTAGAGCAGGTCCCTAAGAGAAGAGAAAGCTAGTTGTGGAGCAGGTTCGTAGACAGGAGGAAATATTAACCCATTCATACCGGATGCTGCGCAGCGCAACATTGCCCCTCCCGCCGGTTGCTGCGTAGCACAGCATTGTTGATTCCTCGTCATTTTCATGATATATTTATACATATTTTATGTATTTATATGCTGCATGCGTCATGAAAATGACGAGGAATCAACAATTCTGCACTACGCAGCAACCGGCGGGAGGGGCAATGTTGCACTGCGCAGCATCCGGTATAAATGGGTTAAGGGGTGCAAAGGCAGTGGCCCAGGCTAAGCAGGGACAGTGGTTGAATTGGGAAGGTGTAGACAAGAAAAAGCTTAGCTGGAAAGAGCTGTGGAGTATGGAGGAAAGTAGTATTAGATTTTTGATAGGGGCAACATATGATGTATTGCCAACTCCCCAGAACCTAAAACTCTGGGTAAATGGAGACCCGCTATGTTCATTGTGTTCAGGTACTGCAACTTTAAAGAGGACATGAAACACTTAGTGAAGTTCACATAATTTACATATAACCCCTCTAATCAATCCTCACATGTTTAACACCTGTCAATTTAACTGGATTAAAAATAATAATAATAATCTAAATTACAGTTTTCTGACATGTGTAGCGCCATCTTGTCCTGGCGTAGAGCTTGACGTCATTATGTTATGTTGACATCATCTCTTCTAATGGAGGTAAACAGTACTGCGTCCTGTTTCTTACTGAGCTCCAACGTAAAGCGCGCCAACGAACTAATGCAAGCTTGCTAAAAGACCAGATAATAAACACAGAGTGCACTCAGGTTGTTTAAACTAGCAGACTGAGAAAATAAAATCCCTGGTCAATTTTATTTTGGGGTCTTCCTATTTTAATTTCCATACAATGTTTCTTATTTTCCAATGTGGAAGATTTATTGTTTCATTTAATACAAAATGGAGAGACTGAGAAACCGTGTTGTGCTATCATTTGTCAATTCATACAGTGAGTATCTGAGTAAGATAATTCATACATTTTGCAGTAATTTTATTTGGTTGTTAAAGCCAGGGTTATTCCCTCAGCCTCTCATTGGGCATTATAAAAGAGTGAGAATCATTGTTTACCCTAGACATGTTAACTATACAATGAGATGTCCCGTTCACCACTTAATTGATTATTGGAGATAAAATGAGGTGAATGCTATAATAAGTATATCTGAAAGCGTTCCTCATATCACGAGCCGGTGGCGAAAGGGTTACATGAAGATTTACGGAGGCAGGCAAATTTAGGAGGTTCTAAAATAAAGAGAGTTTGTTCAAGAGGGAGAGAAAGTTGGTAAGACAGCAAGGAGGCAAGGCAGCTTAGAGGATGCTTGTGATTGGGAAATGCAGGTAGATTTAGGAGGAAAGCTTGTTGTTCCCCAGGAAATAGCCAGTACAAAGCTAAGGCCTGACATAGTCTTGTGGTCTAGGAGTAGAATGACATATTTCATAGAGCTGACTGTTCCGTGGGAGGCTTCAGTTGTAGAAACATATGAAAGGAAAAAGCTTAGGTATGTAGAGTTAGGGGCAGAAGCAGAGCAGCAAGGATGGAAAGTTAGGATTTGTCCAGTGGAAGTAGGATGTAGAGGATTTGTAGCAAGGTCTGTTGTCTCTTTGGTGAGGGAGTTAGGAGGAAGTGGACAGAGTGTGAGGAAAATAGTAAAGGACATGTCAGATGAGGCAGTAAGATCCAGTCAGTGGATTTAGATGAGAAGAAATAATGGTAGCTGGGGGCCCAGCAGGGGGAGCACTTAGGATAGACAGACTCTTAGGAGAAGCAAGGAAGAAATCCAGGAAGAGGAAGTGTTTTTAAGTGGAGGGGTGTGGCCTGTGTGAGCCTCTTTGAGACCATGCGGTTAGTCCAGGTGAGTTGGCCTGTATTGTTTGTTTGTATTGTTTTGAATTGGTTTGTAGTGTGTCTTTGACTGTTTAGGTGACTTTGTTTGTTTTAGGTGAGTTGTATGGTGAGTTGTATTGTCTTGGAGAGTGGGGGAGTAGGGGGAGAGTTTAGCCCAACAAGGCATCTCTCCCTGACTCTACCTCCCTCATTCAAATTGGCCGCCACTTTCTAGGGAAAAAAAAAAAAAATTTCTACACAACAGAACAGAACTGTTTAGGGGAGTTTTTGTTTGCTGAATCTGCTAGTGTGTTTTGTCCAAGTTGATGATAGTGCTGTTTGTGGTAACATAGGCAAGATAAAGGAGAAAATAGTTGTGGTGTGAGGAGCAGTGATGGCTGGCATTAGGGGAGTGACTCTGGGACGCCAGTGATCACTGTCTAGCCTCCTGGAGGTGTCATGGGACCAACTAGACGAAACACTGGTGAAAGGAGGTTCCCACCTGATGACCCCAAAGACATGTTAGTTATCACTGCTCATTAGTCTGTATAGCTAAATTAATAGTTATCATAGGACTTAGGATGTTAAGCTTAGGGAGCTATTCACTGAGTCTGGTCCATTTTCTGTAGCACAAGTTTCTTGTGTTTACCTTAAAAATGTATTTTGTTAAACTAGAAATTTTTCCTGTACATCACATTGCCCAGCACCATACCACCACACAAAACTAAGCATATACAATCATTGAATTCATAATTTTTCTCTCAGATGCTTCAACCACTTTCATTGCACTATTTTCATAACCAACCAATATGCCCAAACTTTTTCATGCCACTATATATGTTTTTTGAAAATGCCATCTATTTTAGGGTACACTGTGATCTGGGGGTGGAAAACATGGACCTTGCATGTCTCATGCTCACAGTCTGTGGCACTGGAAGGAGCAGCTTAAGATCCTGGAAGAGTGTTCACAATCAACGTTTTTTTTCAATGTAATAGATTCTGCTAGATGAAAGCTGCCACAGCAGTGATCTCATGTTGTAGTAGTAGTAGTAGTAGTAGTAGTATGTTAGCACACCACTAGGATTTCTATTTGCAGTATTTATGGTAAGTCACATTGTAATGATATTGTAGCAAGCCAAAGTTTTACTGTGGAAATAATTCAGGCTGAGATATAGGGGTGGGCGATATGACGATATTAGATCGTGAAGGATTACAACGTGAAGACGATCTTTCAAACTGCAGAGATCGTGGGATCGTCTAGGGCACATTCTATAAATTGCAGTTCTATGCTGATGCACCGACGCACCAGACGTATTGACGTCATCAACCTGACCGACCAATCATAGCGAATTATGGGCAGTGACACGCTTTCCTACCCGCCTCCTTGTTTGTGTGTGTAGCGGTAGCACATGGAGAGCGATGGCTGAAAGCCAAACGGAGATGGTCGCTAAAAAAAATTCCACCTCCATTATATGGAATTGGTTTGGATTTTCCGCAACTGATCAAGCGCAAGCAAATGTAATTTGCAAAGTTTGCACAGAAACCGTTCGCACATCGGGTGGGAACACGACGAACCTGTTTAATCACCTGAAGAGGAAGCACTAAAGCACTAGCACTAGCAACTGTTGCACTAAAAGAGATAACCACAGTCATTTTAGTTTGTATTTTTGCATTTCAATAAGCTATTTAGTGTTTTGATAAATAAATCCTGTTTAAATGACTGTCAGTAATGTCTTTGATTGATATTTTACTTTCTGTTACTTTTGCAAGAGTGCACTTTATTAGACTGTTATTGTTGTTTACCTTAAACTTTACGTTGTTTGCACATGCAGGCAAAACTGCGACTATTTGAAATAAAATTGTCAGGCCTGGACTATAAAGAGGACTCAGATGCAGAGTGACAATTAGGCAGACTTTATTTAAATATTCCTACCTCGAGAGAGAGTGACAAATATAACTAGCTATGAAAATTATGCTTTCAAGACAAGAGTAATCCTATCAGGTGAAAAAACAAAAACCACTCCAAATGGAGGGACAAAACTGCTGAAACAAAAAGGAATAACCCAACAGAAAATCACTCCACAAGGAGGCTACAAAAACTGCTATAAACTTGACAAACAGAAAACTCTATACTATGAAAATACAAACAAAAAATCATTCACTTGGAGGTAAAGAATAAGTACGATAAGGCAGAGACAAGGCAAGGCAAGAACTGTGATAACTGGCTGGGGTGCACGACTGGAACGAGACACTCTGGCACAAGACAAAGGGAGACGCAGACTATAAGACACATGAGGGCAATGGGAAACAGGTGGACACAATCAGGAATCAGGGAAGACACTCCGACAAGTGACACACGAGGAAGGGCAAGTGACCTGAAACGAGAGGAGAGTTACTTTTCAAAATAAAACAGGAAATGACAAGACATGGAGACAGGACAAAACCCCAACTTAACCTCACCACGTGACAAAAATCTGTTAAGAAAGGTTCTTTGGTCTAAATTGTCTGTTTTTCTTTTTCCAATTTAAGATCGTGATAAAATCGAAATTGTGATTTTATTTTTAAAAAATCGTGATATGATATTTTTGCCATATCGCCCACCCCTACTGAGAGATAATTACTGGTTTGTAACAACTCTTGTGTCCCTTACACGGCACAATGGTTGGGGGCGGTATTTATTAGCATAAATAGAGCTACACATTACATCTCTAAGGATTTCATTAATTGAACAACTCTTCTCACTCATGGTGTAACATGCTTTCTCCCCTAGAAGAGAAGAGAAGAGAAGAAACTTTAAACTATCAGAACAATGAAGAGTATTTCTCTAGAATAGTAAAATCATGTACAGATAACATTTAGATAACATTTGGAACACAATCTATTCATTTTATGTTACATACAATGGTATGTGTAATCTGTAAGATCAGCAGTGTAAGCGAGTGCATGAGTGAATAAGTGTGTGAATGCAATGTATGGTGCAGCAATAGAAACAACACATACAAATGCCAGCCAAACCAAGCAGGTGCCTCAAGGAAGAGAGAGAACAAGAACTGAGCTCCAACATGGTTTTAAAAGCACTAGCACACAGGGCCCAGGTGTGCCAGGTCTGCTGATGAGCCCAGGTACTGACAACCCTTTGCCACACCCACCTCTATTATCTGTAAAGGGAAGCAGCCACACACAGGAAGCAATAGGTACACAGGTGGAGAGGGTTGTGACAATGTCCATAGACATATCACCCAAGAGCATACTGGGAAATCCCATCAACTTATCTCCAGTATGCAGCATTTATGAAACAAGACCTAATTTTAAATGTATAAACACAAAATAAACAAGATATTCAAAGTTACATTTTTAACCAGTAAATCAATGGAGTTTACTTTAAAAATCTATTTTGTGCACTAAAAATATTTAATTAAAAAAAACCTTAATGATGTTGCCTGTTGATTGGGGATGTGAGAGGTGAGTGGAAGTTAATTTTCTATATTTAGTTTAGTGACAGTGGAGAGACCTCTGGGGAGCTGTAACAAACATCTATTATGATGTTCTCCACTACCTGTTTTGTTTTTTCCCTCAAGCACATGAGCACTCAGGCTGTGTGCCTTTCTCTCTCCCTTCTCCTTCTCTATCTCCTTCCTGTTACTCTCTGCAGGTCCTCCTGCTTCCAGAGCCATAGAGTGTGGATCAGCAACTGCAAACCATCTTCTGCCCCCATGATCCTGTTTAACACCTGCTGCTAAACCTGCTAAAATTTACTATAATTAATAATAATTATTATTAGTTTTACTAGCTGTCATTATTACTTTTATTAGTAGGCGCATTACAGTGGGTATTACATTACTATGACTGTTACTGCCATTACTGTCACTATTATTAGTATTGCTATGATTGCATGTTCTTATTCTTTTCCTCTGCGTTCTCTCTTGCTCTCTCTCTCTCTTTCTCTCTGGCTTGCACGCTCTCTCTCTCGTTCACCCTCTCTCTCTCTCTATCTCTCCCAACCCAACCGGTCAAGGCTGATTGCCGCCCACCCTGAGTCCAATTCTGCTTGAGGTTTCTGCTTCTTTAAAGGAAGTTTTTCGTTGCCACTGTCACCTGTATGATGACCTAGATACCTTTCGCAGTGGTTGGGACAATCATCCAATAAGAACAGAAGGCCACATGGCCCCTAACCAGTTGTGTGTGCTGGATTCATACACATCACCGTATTCCTGGAACAGATACAGCGGTAGATATAATGTAATTTTAATGTATAGTGTGGTTCACGTGTTTAAACAATTAGATTAGAAGCCAAGAACACCTGGTATTTGAAAGTGTGCCTACTGTCTATATGTCTCAATAATTTAAACTGAATAATATTCAACATTTTTATTGTATTGACTGGGATAACAGTGGACGTCTTTGTGGTGCCCACTGACTGATGGACAAATGACAGCTTTAAAAGATGCAGTTAACCCAAGAGCTGCATCCCAGTCCTTTGCCTGTAATATTTACATTGCTGCTATTCAATTTTGTGAGCATTGTCTTTCTCATGGAAAAAGAACTTATATGAAAATCAAGTTAACATAAAATAAAAGCATAAGACAATTGTTGAGATGAAACAAAAACTAAAAAGTCAATGCATAGCTTTCCCCACATGAGGAAGATTCTACCTCAAAGAAGGCAATTTTTCTACATGTAATAATCGCATATTTAGGTTGTTCAATACATAAACCTAGGTCAATGGAAAAAACATTGCATTCTATAAGGTGTTTTAAATATTTGCCTCAAGACATAGATAGATAGATAGATAGATAGATAGATAGATAGATAGATAGATAGATAGATAGATAGATACGTTATTTATCCCCCTAGGGGAAATTCATGTGTCCATTAGTTCACTGTTGATAATTATGATAATAATAATAATAATAAAAACAATTAATAATAAACAATAATAATTAGATTGCAATCATTCAAATGTTAGTAACTGTAAAATATAACTGCCACAATTGGCCAGAGTTTAATGTTATTCTGATGTGTTTTACATCACCTAAAGGAAAGAACATGTTTTGTCATACTGAGTGCAGAGACAGACTGTCATCCCATTCAGATGAAACAGTCTGAAAAAGTTAAACTCCTGCTTTAATGGTTTATTTTAGTGCAGAGATTGTTTACAAGGAACATGTTAACTTTAAATGGGTCAAACATGACATTAGTATTTCATGTAACTTCATGTACAATACATGTAACTTCATGTGCAACACATGTAACTTCATGTACAACACATATTTATGTGAAAGCTGAAACTGATGGTTGTTTTGTAATACTGCAAAGGGTTATAATAGTCTGAGAAAATAAAATCAATACAGTCAAGTTCGCTTAACTTCTGTTTGAATGGTTTCTTTGAGTGCAGTGTTCATGAGGAATACTGTAAATTCAGATGTGTTAAAAACACATCCGAGCAACATTACTTTAACTAAACAGGTGTGTTAATTTGATAGAGTAAGGAGGGCAGGGAATCTCCCAGTGCATGTTATGGAGAATCTATCTATCTTGTATCTAACTTGTTTTACAAGTATAACAATTTCACTAACAACTCTATAAGTATACATATTTTTAACAGAACAGTTAAGTAATAATAATAATTCTTGTAATACTCTGGGATGCACAAGATCTCAAAGCAGGTGGAGGCTGTGAGTTATTTTCTGTTGACCACCTCTACAGAGAGACTTGGCAGAATCTCCCATCTGGTCCAGAATTTGACCAGATTGGTCAATTCATGTGCTGTTGCTATGGAGTACATGAAAATGGATTAAATAAATGGCTAAATGGCTAATCAAATCATCAACAAAAAACATAATTTGACATAACTAGTGATTAGATGACCAACTATGGCACTAATAGCTTACATTCAATAGAGGATTAGTCTTGAGAAAATTGTTTAAAAGAAAAGTAATTTTTAGAACCAGAAAAGTAAGACTACTTACTGTTGAGCTGAAAACAGCAATTTATTTTGAAAAATCTACTTACATGTGAAGTTTATATTGAATAATTAATACAGCTGAGTAAATTATATAACTAACAATTAGTCAAATAATATTTAAATAGCACTTCCAAGTGTACTCTGTACCTACCATTAGCAATAAACTATCAAAGATAGCCTGACATTCAGCATTTGGTGTCACATGAATAATCATTATCATTGTCGTCATTGTCATCATTGTCGCCATCACGTGGCCAAGTGATGCGCCGAAGAAGTACCTGCATTGAAAAAAATAACATGAGTAATGCTTAAATCTTTTTACCACTTTTAACATCCTCACATTGCATATCACTTTTGGAATCATAAAAAACAACAATAGTAAATGTATAACTTTCTCCACATGAAGAATTATGTACCGCAATTAGGTTAGCGGGAAACATCTTGGTGCACACAGGACATTGCTGCACAGCTGCTGTTTAAAAATTCAAATTAAAAGCAAGAACACAACAGTTCTATTTTCAAACAAACTTTGAACTTTTTGAATTTATTGTTGTTTAGTTAGTACACAATGTACTAACCAAAGCTTAAGTAAATAATTCTTGCATTCTCTTTCTTCGGGCTCAACATTATCCACAATAGCCAAGTTATCATCACTGCCAACATCAATGACAGCACAAGACTTGATGTGTTCTGTCAAGAGCTGCAGGGGAACTGCTACTCCACACTTCTGACGTGTGGCCTTTGGCATGTTACTTGCTTTAATGCTTCATTAGTTAGTTTTAAGGGATTTGTGCTGAGTTCTTCATTTGGGGCTATGCATAAATTTTACCCCCACAACTTGCAGCCTTCAAGATTCTGCCTGTATAGGCATTGTCATCAGGAGCCAGAAGATAAAGTTTTCAGCTACCTCATCCACCTGAAGAAAACATTGCAGGAAAATTAGATCATAAACTTCTAACAGTTTATTATATCTACAAGTTATGTCAAATCAACTAGACCTTTTTGTCTGACAACTGTCAGTGTCCTAAATCAGTCTCCTAATTGATCCACAATCTATGGGTGCTCTGTAAAGTGCTTTGGATATAAAGGTATTCTCATAAGGGCATCCATTCAAATTCATAATTAACTCTAAACTATACTTTTACTTTTACATTTTACTTGAGCAAATAAGACTGTATCTTTGGTTCTACATGAAACATATTTGAGATGTGTGCTCATAATTCATTAACGTGATTTTTTTTCATGAACTTCACAGCATATAGGAATGCAATATATGGATTCTCATTTTTTGTACAGCTACTTCCACATTATTACTTCTTCATGTCCTGTGCTCTCATCCAGATGAGCAGTCCTACCGCCCAACTCAGCATGCATATGGACTATTAGGTCCTGCTCTTTTGGAGTTTTTTCCCTCATGTTTTTTAATGTCATGATTTGTGTCATCACCACTGGCTGTGCTTACTGTACTTAATGATGTTATTAAATACAGTAAGTGCCTAGCTGACTGCACAATATCAGCTTCACTACCCTGTCATCAAAAACATAAAGAAATAAGGATAATGCAAATCAGTAGCAAAAAGATGAAGTTTTAAATGGCTTTACAGCTGTAAGTAGGGGGTTGGCGATGATGATCTTTTAGGATAAATTCGAAATCAACAATCTTAATCACAATCTGCATTCTGTTTCCTTTGATTTCATTGTGAAAGTCTTGACCAGAAGTTGTGATTCATATCTTTCTGCCAGTTTGATGCTTTTTTCACCGCTATTCACAACCATGAATGCTGTCTTGTGTTTACAAATTGTGACACAAACAATCACACTTTTTGTTTAGTTCATATGGAGTATTTGTTTGGATAATGCTGTAAAATATTTGTGATTTGGAAGTTCAGTCACTGATAGCGAGCCAGCCCTGCCTTGGGTTGTCCTGCCTGCAGGCTTGTTGTTCCATGGGTGGTCTATAACTTCACTGTCTTGGGCTGCAGAAATTCATAATCTTTTTTTTTATTATTAATATATAACTATACATTGCAATATACAGTGTTCCTTTAAAGCATGCACCCAATTTCAAAGTTGTCACTTTCAGGCTTTTTCTGCTTTCATCTGCACATTGTACTGTTTAAAGTAATAAAAACAATAACAAATTAGTGATGAGGACTTTATGATGTAGAGGGGAATATTTATACCTTTATTTGCAGGGTATTACAAAGTGGACAACTTGTATCGAACTGATGATATGGTCTTACCTTGTATTCTTACTGAGGGCAGAACTCGCGGTCATATACAGTATAGTATAAATTAAATTGACTTTAATTTGTGTTACTATGGTTCTTTTGAATTAAAAAAATACAAAAACTTAACACTATTGTAGGACTAGAGGCAGGTTTGTTCAAATTAACAAACTATAATGTCACATTAAATAAATAAATAAATAAATGTGGCAAAGACTGCAACTAAGTCAGCAGAGTTGTCAAGTAACCACAAAATACATATACAAAATACAATAGGAGAGATAATAGGGCAATCTTTGCTATACTACTAACACTACTACTACTACTAATAAAAATGACAACACACTAAATTTAATACAAAAATTATAAACACAATCCTAAAGTAATGTTACTGTGGTAAATATTTAACAGCATAGGAGGTCTATGACTGAGAGGCATCACCCACTGGACGACAATATCGCAGACACTGAAGACATTTGCCCAACAACACACCCTCCCTCCTAAAGTGTAATATTACCATGCTGCTACAACAAAATGCTCTGCAAGCCTCTATAATAGGACGCAGAGGGTGGCACTTCAGTCATTCAGTCCCACAGCACAGTCCATTCAAATGACAATTTTATTTTAGCCCTTTCGTAAAGCACACACTGCATAAAGCTGGGTTTATTTGCATACAAACAATCCTTGCCAGCTAACTGAAGTAGCCAACATATCAATTTAGCTGAGGCTAGCTGAGCTAGCCAGCAGGACAAAAGAACCAAAGGAGGCAGTTTTTGTGACACCATTCTCTGAAGGCCATTGTCAAATCCCTGTACTCCTCCTCCTGCCTATTCCTGATACACGACACAATAGCTGTGTCATCCGAGTACTTCTGGATGTGGTAAGACAGGGGTGTATTGAAAGTCAACCATATACAGGGTGAACAGGAACGGTCCCCTGTGGAACCCCAGTGCTGCTCATCACTGTCCCTGAGACACAGTTACACAGCCTGACTTACTGTGGTCGTCTTGTCAGGTAATTCACAATCCAAGACGTGAAGCAGGAGTCCAACCTGATCTCTTTGAGCTTGTCTTTAAGAATGGGGGTTGGATGGTGTTAAATGCACTTGAAAAATCTAAGAAAATAATCCTCATGTAACCACCTGGCTGATCCAAGCGAAAATGGGCCCTGATGGAGCATGTAAAGGACGGCATCATCCACTCCAGTTGGCTCCTTGTATGCAAACCTTTGGGGGGCTAGGGGGTCTGTGGCCATCTTCATGATGTGTGATGTGAGGGTCTGTCGTCATTTATCAGTCGCCCTACTTTATGTACCTGAACAAGGCATGATGTTTTCCCAGCTGGCTGAGCATGATGTTTTCCCAGCTGGCTGAGCCTGAAGAGGCTCAGCCAGCTGGGCTGCTCAGTCCTTTAACAGCCTTGGACACACACCGTCCGGGCCTGTTGCTTTTCCAGAACGTAGCCTCTTGAGCTCTGCCCTCACCTCCTCTGCTGGCAGGAGACTTGACCCCAGTGTTGAGGGAGTTGCAGCTGCAGTGTCAGGTTGTGGAGGAGATGTTGTAAGAGAAGCTGCAGCTGAAGCAGTGGGAGAGAGAACAGGTACAGCCATGTCCACATCACCTAATGTTGCCTTGCTTCTCTTTATAGCCAGTAACATCCCCTTCCACACCTCTCTGGTGTTGTTGTGCTGCAGCTTCCTCTCTACTTTCTTTTTGTAGTCCTCCTTCGCCTGCTTTAATCTTTTCTTCAGCTCATGTTGCACACACCTGTCTCCATCCCTGAAGGTCTCCTTTTTCTGCTTGAGGAGGGGTCTTGATGTGACTGGTGATCCAGGGTTTGTTGTTATGGAAAGCAGTGTACAGTCCTTGCTGGTATTACAGTGTCCATACAGAAGTTAATGTAGTCTATGGTACATCCATCCATTCTATCAAGGTCAGGGACCTTGCTTTTATCATTTTCCTGTGATTCCAACAGTACATTCCAATCTGTGCACTCAAAACAGTCTTTTAGAGACTCACTGGCCTCCAGGGTCCAGTTCCTGAATAGTGGGTGGTTGCAGCCTGCAATATTGCAATGAATGCATCAGGGTGCTGGGTCTGTTTTCTCGCAACAATCTCGTGAAGGATGTCACATGTGACTGCAGGCTGCACTTTTGGTTGAATTTAAACAACAATGGCAATAACCTCAGTACCAACTGTCCCTGACAGCAGATCTTCTACTTCATATGACCGGGGTTGCACCATCTTTTGTTCACAAGCAGAACCAGTCTTGACGTCTCTGTCCGCTTGTCCTGTGGTGAAGCCGGGTAAATCCACACAATGGTCGCAAGTGTTGTAGATTAACCAGGTCTCAATGAAACACATAAGACTACACTCACATAGGCTCACTGGTTCTTCACAAGTGCCGTCAGTTCATCACACTTGTTAGCCTGCACTTGTTACATTTCCCATTAGGATAGAAAGTTTAAACCACATTAATAGCCAACTTTTTAGCTAAATTATACAAGCCAGCACAGCATTAAGAATGTGTTGTTATGACTGATTTACTACTGTATACTGTATTGCACATCGACTGATCTGTAAACCAACCCTGCACCCACACATACACAGATATAATATAATGACTGAAGACAGTGAGATGGCAGGGCTGCATTCTTCCAGCCCCAGCAAGCCTCACTGAACAGAGAGGCAGAGAAATGTCTCAGATCACTGTACTCCGAAATGTTGGGCTGACCTGATAAGAATCCACTGATAAAAAAGAAAAGATACACGACACTAAGATTGCCAGGCCAAGTGTGTAAGAACACACGTACAAGTGTCAGATTAAGAAAAACAACGCAAAATAGCTGCTCATGTTACATACTCTATGGATCACACATGGGGGGTTCAGATGTACACCTACACATGCTACTCTATGTTATATTCTACACACAGATTTTCCTAATGACTGCCTGTGCGAGATAAGAGCTAATGGCAGTCAGAGCGTGGTGAATGATTGAGTGTGAGCGTATGTATGTACATGCACAGTGTGTGTGTTGATGAGAATGTGGAGCCAGGAGCAGCATTGAGAGCATTGATGGGATCTGTCAGTATAGTCAGTCACTGCCAGATATATGGAGAAACCTGCCCAGTGAGACATGGCTCCTCTGTGTCTCCTCAGCTTGGAATTCCAGGGAATTCCAGCCAGTGCAGATTGTTATCAGATCCAAAGACACCCTGACACAGCGCCAAGTTATTTTTGTTCTTACTGAGCGAGATACACTAAGCACCAGAAGTGAGCAAATCACACACTGTGGGGCTTTAAGCCCTAATGATTTTTTTTTTACTTTTAGCTAATCAACAATGTTGTGATTAGAGGTTGATTAATTAATTAACTGGTTAGGCTGATTAATAGGCATCAATTGGACCTCCACCAGTTACACTGGGACATACATCACTGTTTAACATGAAGGTAATGTCACTGTTAACCTGAGCTAATTCATTTAAATGAAAGCTAACTTTATATAGGCCTAAGACAGCTTTACTTTGAGCATGATAAGGTTGTTGGTTATAGTATGTTATTAATAAAGCATTAGACCGAAGATAACTGCTGTCTCTCTTTTAATAGCAAGTGAAGGCCGAGCTCAGCAAACGGCCTAAGGTCATATCTGATGATTTGAGGGCCAATTTTGTTCAAAATATCTGTGCTCTGGCTTTGGCTGTTGCGGGTGCAGAGACATAACAAGTACGAAGTAAAGCCTTATGTTGTGGTGGTAAAGTGGTAATTCACTTTTTAAATAAGACCATGGTGACTAAAGTGTTTTTACATTAATTACCCAGAAAAATAAATTTGTTTCTAACTTTAGGAAACTTCACTCTTTTGTTTTATCTCAATAGCAATGTTAAGAAAACAATTACAGGGTAATTTTCTCCATGCTGAACTGCAGCTTAAATCATTCATGTAGACTTGAATGGATATTGAATAAATAAAAGTAAAAATTAAAAATATATCTAACAACTATATTAGCTATCGATAGTTGAACCTCAGATCGAGGAGGAGCAATGTGGTTTTCATCCTGGGCGTGGAACTGTGGACCAGCTCTTTACCCTTGCTAGGGTGCTGGAGGGAGCATGGGAGTTTGCCAATCCAGTCCACATGTGTTTTGTGGATTTGGAGAAGGCTTACGACCGTGTTCCCAGGGGCTCCCTGTGGGGGGCACTCTGGGAGTATGGGGTGGATGGCCCCTTGTTAGTGGCCATTAAGTCCCTGTACCAAAGGAGTGTGAGTCTGGTTCGCGTAGCCGGCAGTAAGTCGGACCTGTTCCCGGTGAGGGTTGGACTCCGCCAGGGCTGCCCTTTGTCACCGGTTCTGTTCATAACTTTTACGGACAGAATTTCTAGGCGCAGCCGGGTGGTGGACGGGTTTGGGTTCGGTGGCAGGAGGATCTCGTCTCTGCTTTTTGCAGATGATGTGGTCCTCCTAGCTTCATCGAGCGCCGACCTTCAGCTCTCGCTTGGGCGGTTCGCGGCCGAGTGTGAAACGGCTGGGATGAAGATCAGCACCTCCAAGTCTGAGGCCATGGTTCTCAGCCGGAAACGGGTGGATTGCCCGCTCCGGGTCGGGGGGGAGGCTTTGCCTCAGGTGGAGGAGTTTAAGTATCTCGGGATCTTGTTCACGAGTGAGGGTAGGATGGAGCGGGAGATCGACAGGCGGATTGGGGCGGCGTCAGCAGTGATGCGGGCGTTGAATCGGTCCGTTGTGGGGAAGAGGGAGCTAAGCCGGAAGGCGACGCTCTCAATTTTCCGGTCGATATACGTTCCAATCCTCACCTATGGTTATGAACTTTGGGTAATGACCGAAAGAACGAGATCGCGAGTACAAGCGGCCGAAATGAGTTTCCTCCGCAGGGTGGCCAGGCTCAGCCTTAGAGATAGGGTGGGGAGCTCGGTCAACCGGGAGGGACTCGGAGTAGAGCCGCTGCTCCTCCATGTCGAGAGGAGCCAGTTGAGGTGGTTCGGGCATCTGGTGAGGATGCCTCCTGGACACCTCCCCGGGGAGGTGTTTCGGGCATGTCCCACCGGGAGGAGGCCTCGAGATTATATATCGGATTATATCTCTCGGCTGGCCTTGGAACGCCTCAGGATTCTCCCGGAGGAACTGGTGGAAGTGGCTGGGGAGAGGGCTGTCTGGACCTCTTTGCTGAGGCTGCTGCCCCCGCGACCCGGATGACGAACGAACTATATTAGCTATATCTGTCAAATGAGGTTGTCTCACATGAACTGTGTTAGAAGCATTCAGGTCTGAAGGAGGCACTGTAGTTATTAATTATGTTCATGATCATCTTTGTTTTAAACATGACCAATTATAGGGAATTAGAAATAATGCCCCTAAATAGATATTCAAAGGAGAACATTGGTGATAATTTTATAGTTCTATTGTCAAAAAACCCATGAAAAGACCATTTCCAACATTGAGTTACCAATGACGGCAAACCTTGATGTAACTTAATTCTGAGACATAAAGATCCATTGTTTCCAAAAACTTTTCAAAACACATCAGTGAGCCGCACTGTTGCACTGGGTGAAAGAACATGAAAAAACATGGCACAATCCCACATAAGCCATCCTGCTGCCCTGAATTCAACACAAAACAAAATGTGTATTAATCCATCACTTAAAACAGTCCTCAACAGATGTGCTATTTCTTCTGGTCCAGCTGTTTTTGGAAGTTACTGAGATTTTAAAAATTTACACCTTAAGTGCAAATAAATGGGCTTGTGACTGCTCAAATTAGAATGTGCTGAAAAACAGACAAATTTATTGTTAGCCTTGTCCTCTAAGACCTCTTTGCAGAGTCAGTTATAAACCTGAAGAAGTGAGTCAGTTTCCAACCAACTCATGGAGGTAATGTTAATTAGCTGGCTAGCTACTTGCTGGGCCTGAACATGGGGTCAGACAAAGCAGACCTGCTTGGGCCTACTTGTAACCCCTGAAGCCTGACCTCAAGCCTGGTCTTTTGTCTTCAACCCCCTGAACAAAGAAAAGAGCGCCAAAGGTTGCCCCACAGACTCCAACTCCCAGCATGCTCCACAGTTCACACCTGAGTTGAATTCTGGGGAGTCCCAAAGTCACGCTCCTCATTGGCAGAGATGCAGGAAATCCTGGCGACACAGCTGTGATGTCACTGTATCTATAAATGCCCGCTGTGTATAAACACCATCGCCTTTCCACTGTAGCTGCACCATAAATAGCCTGCTTTCTCTGTGAGCCAGTTTACTGAAGGAGGTAACTAACCCTGTGCGCGTTTTGTTTCCCCTTTTTCCCCGGGGAGTTTAAAGATTCTTCCCTTGCTGGATGAGTTGAGACTTCCCCACCTATGACCGCTACCCTCCGATCACATCAACTTTGCTGTGTTTCTGTGCTGCTAATCCAGGAACCAGCTGCTGTGACCCTCACAGAACGATGATCCAGAAATGCTCGGATGACACAGCTATTGTGGCATGTATCAGGAATGGGCCGGAAGAGGAGTACAGGGATCTCATGATGGCCTTCAGTGAATGGAGCAACAAGAACTGCCTCCTTCTTAACACCTCCAAGACCAAGGAGATGATGCAGTGAAATGATGCATGTTTTATCAGTCAGTGGTGGCCAGTGTACTTTTGTATGCTACAGTCTGCTGGGGTAGCAGCATGTCTGACATGAACACAAAGAGACTGGACAAGCTGGTCAAAAAGGCTGGGTCTATGCTTGGCAGGAGTCTGGACTCACTCAGGGCTGTTGTTGAGATGCATGCAACATAAGATGGAGGCCATCTTTGACAATACCCACCATCCTCTCCAAAACATTCATCTATCTATTTGTAGTGAACTAATTAAAATGCAGTTCTCTGTAGTATAATGTGCTTACTGTACAGTGCATGTTGATGTACGTGGATGGGTATATATATGTGTGTATATGCACATATATGTTTTGTGGTTCTCACTAATGATGACAAAACAATCAATCAACTGTTGGAGGATTAAGCTTCTAATCTATAATTTAAAGGCATCTCCACAACGGTTTGACATGCATGCAGGTTTGTGAGGTGTGCACATGTTGCTGTGGCAGCACACACTCTCCAGTCTAACTGATCAATCAACAGATCAGAGGATGGAAAACAACCATTCCCATCTCTCAAATGAAAACATGTGGTTGGATGATACTCAGTCTTCACATTACTCAAAGTGTCACTCCCACCACTGATTCTCCCTGTCTATTAGACACATGATGATCCTATTAAATGACCCTTGAACCCTTTAAACCCATGACCTCTGTTACATGCCTGGCTGAGAGAAGGGCATTTGTGTTTGTGGGTTCTCTCTCTCTCTCTCTCTCTTTCTCAGGTGAAAGCAGCCTGATTGGCCTGCTTGTGGAGTGTGGGTGCACCTGGACCAGCTAATCACCTCCCATACAAAAGGATCGTGTGTGCAGTGCTGTGTGGCTTCTCTCTTGTCCCTCTGCTTGCTGGAGCTGCTGGTTGTTGTGTTTTTGGTTTGTGAATCTGAGCTAATTTAGTACCTTTTTTAAAACAAGGTTTGTGGAGAGAGGTGGTGGACATAGGTAAGTCGGGGTACCCTTCACATTTCACTCACGTAGGAATTCTCTGTATATACACACCAGGTTTTAGGGTTGGTGCCACCTTTGTATTTGCTTTTGGTTAACCTTTGTTAGACAAGACTCAGGATTTTGGTTTAAGTTTTATTTTGAGTCTAGATAGGCCCAGTTTTGTTGTCCTTTTCAGTTTGTTTGGTACAACCCCCTCGTCCCATCCTCCTCCACCATTGCATTTTTGTTAATAGATTTCTGTTTATAATAAACCATTTTTCTTTACTTGACACATGGCTCCTTGATTCAGTTTTGGTTGTCGTTTCGTCTCCTTTTTCACCTTGCCACAAAAGGAGTCGTAACAACCTCCCACATCAGTGCGTGAACGCAAGGTTAGTGCACAACTCAAGCTTCATTTCATCCTCCATCTTTTCCAATCAAACATCCTTTGATGTGAGCAGCTGCCTGTGTGTTTACCTGTTATGGATTCCATGTTGGAAATACAAAAGAAAAGAGTCTGAAGACATGGAGCAACATTTGAAAAATTGTTTGCAGATGTGATTTATATAGGGTCCAAGATTTTTATCCAGGCCTCCCTTTGATAAAGCTGACCGACAAAAGGAAACATTTACTCCTCTGCACAGGGTCCAAATATTTTTTCCTCCTCGCAGCCCCAGCTGCATATGTAACAACGCTGCTGAATGACTGATCCAGCCTTCCTGTCTATCTGGCAGCACATTTATTAGTTCAGCTGCTAGGTGGACTTGGATAGATGACACGCTGTCTTCCCCCTCCACCTTTGTGCCTCTCTCATTTATACAGCAGTCCATCTGGAAGCCTAGTGGGCCAGAGCTATAATGGACACGTGACCTCAGCATTGCACAGGAAGGGCAGGTCCAAGAAGACATCAACTGTGTCTATGAGATGAGGAAACGCATCTGTGACAGGTGATTATAAGCAGTGAGCATACATTATAACACTAGAACATAATAGGAATCAATCCTGGCAGTCACTCAGATTTAACCTCGTGCTACATGAACATGGGTCACCTTCTGCCAAGTCATTTTCACTAATATGGCATTAATAAAAGTAAAAAGAAGGAAGAAAGCCTGCAGAATATTGCACCTCCAGACTGAATTTGCACAGCGACACTACCACCCCCTAGATGCTGCGGTGTTCATTACAATTTTTTTTTTGTAACTGATGATTTTTCTCTTCTTGGGGCCTTAATATAATTAGGCTAAAATATAAAGGTTATCCTGAGTGTGCTGCTTGAGGAAACAGAAACTGTCGAGCCCACAGGTAGTCTGTGCAGCAGGTTATTATGACCCATAGTTACATTTTGTTGCTAGGTGACATTTATTTGAATTTCCTCTATAGGGATCAGTAAAGGTACACCTTATCTTATTATCTAGTGGTCATAGTAATTATGACAGGAGCAAAGGGAAAAGTGCAGTGATGTAGTATGAAGAGCGACAAAGTCTACGTCAGGAGGAGATTGTGGTGGATAGAACAACTCCTCCAGTCTGGATAACCATATACTGTAGGTTGTTTTTTCAATCCGGATACAAGCCATAGAAGTGTCTCCTGAAATAGTGCCCCTACGGCGGCAGGTGTACTGGACCCCAAAGACAAAGTCCAAGTCAGAAGAAGGTTGTGGTTGTGTTGTGTGTACAAGACCTTGGTTGTCATGGTGGACTGTATCGAGAGCAGTGGTATCGTCTGTATCGTCGCTATGGTTACAATAATAATGGTCATGGTTTGGTTAGGTTTAGGAGAAGAT
The DNA here is from genome assembly GCF_002260705.1 of Seriola dumerili. NCBI lineage: Eukaryota > Metazoa > Chordata > Actinopteri > Carangiformes > Carangidae > Seriola > Seriola dumerili. Next base: position 84,143 of record NW_019184223.1, read on the forward strand.
GGTGATTTAGGTTAAAATAAATACCTCCTCAACATTAGATGATCTTTGTTGTCATGCTTACAATATAAACTGCTGGTTTCATACAGGAATCAAACACCGCTCTTGTGTGTTATATTCCTGTTTTGCCTAATCCACCCACCACAACTTCCTCCTGATGTGAACTTTGTCTCTTTTTTATACTCCGTCGCCACACTTTTCCCTTGTTTGAACACTGGCACAGTGTGACATTAATTTCTATTAGAGACAGTCTTCTTTCCTTCCAGGAAGAATCACATGCTCATGAGATGATATCAGGTTGTGAACCAACTCTCCTAAGAACCAGGGTACATACATTATGGAGTGTAGAGCAGGTGTGATTTATGAAAGTGTTTCTTTTCAGATTTGTACTTTACAGTGTTCCATTGTGTTCCAGAAAGTTGGATTTAGGTTTTGTATAATTTCATGCTGTACTTTCCTAATCACATTGTTCTAGCAAGAGGACCTAACTCAATAAGTAGAGAGCTTGGAATAGAAGATGTCATGTGTGTCTCATCAGTTAGGGTTAGTCAGTTAGTCTGAGGACGAGGTCATTATTTAGTCAGTTATTATGCAGCAACATGGACACAAAAATCTGCTCTTCACACCTGAGCACCATGATTTTTTTACCACCTTGCTCAGCTCAGGTCTCATCGATGTTATTCCACTTGTCAGTCACTGTGAGTGCATGTAAGGTTGAACTGGAGCAGATCAGCCATAACAGTATGTGGCGAGGGTCTGGGTGGATGCTCACACTAACAGATGTAAAATATGGTTTAGAAATTTACACAGTGCACAACAACGCCACCCTGGTTCCAACTACTGGGCACCCAGGTTCGCTCTATTCAATTAGCAAAAGACGTGGTTCGTGGTATAAAAATATATATTTTATTACAATTGGTTAAAATAAATATCAAAGTCATTCACACAAAAGAAGGGAACTAGTCAGGAGCAGAGGCTTACCGGGTGGACAGATATTAGTGAACGGGGAGTGGTTCACCCAAAATAAATATAAATAAATCACCCACGCACACACACGTTGAAGTAACCAACACCAGGGAGCACAACACATCAAAGGAGGGGACACCACCACCAGTCACCGACACCGCCGCCACCACCACCGGCCTCCAACAACTGAAACAAGAATAAAATATTAGGGGAGTTGCAACTCAAAACAAAAAGAAATAAACCAGTAATGGGCAAGTTAAACCTAGGAAACAAAGGTATAGCCAACAAAAGGAAACCTAAATGCCCAAATGATAACTGCCCAATAGAAATCAAAGCAAAACAATTCAAAGAAAATACACAATTCCAAATATTGTTTAACACAAGAGAAACAAAGGAAATCTAATTAACTGATCAAAAGAAACCCAAAGAAATGAAACAAATTAATAACCTAAGTAATTAACCCAAATTCAACTTATACAACCCACACCTCACTCATACAATTAAATCGACTAAAAAAAAGGGAAATCCAGCTCAGTACAAGCAAGCCATGCCGAGGTACTGTGAGTAACCTGAAGGCTCCAGGTAGCCTGCGGCAAACAGTCTTATTTTGAAAAGCGACGGCTTTAAAGGTCCGTCGAAAGCTGCACACCGCCGAAACGCCCAAAAGCAACAAGTAAAACAACAGCAGCAAAGCAGGCAAGAACAGGAAGCAAGCTGGAAGTAGAGCTGAGACAAAGCAGCAGCCGTCCGATCTGTGGTTTCACCTAACCAGAATATATTATTAGCACTGTACAATTTAGACTGAAAATGATGCAGTTGCAACAGAGACAGGACATACCTTCAGCAGAAGTGGATGCGCGCACACACTCATACAGGAAGGAGGACGAGAGGGACAAATCCGGACATCAGCATTTCCTATGACCACACTAGCATTAGCTGTCGGCATACAAATACCATGATGCAGAGAGAGGACACTTACCACGCCAAACAGGAGCATGCAGGAGCGACAGAGCAGCACACACAGCGGGACGCACGCAGTGGTAAAGAGGGAGCCGGCCTTTTACCGGAAGCAATGTGGAAAGCGGAAGAGCAGGGGAGAAGGCCGTCTTAAATACGAGCCCCTGCTCACTGATAGGCTATCAGGCAATCAAGGTGCGTTCAAGGTATATTACCTGCAAAGCGTAGACTATGCTGCCACAAGTATAACCAGTCTGGTCTCAAAGGGTTTCACAGACTTTGCAGTATCTCTTAACGGAGGAGTACACTAAAACTAAGAACTAAAAACTTACAGAAGTTTCAAGTCAAACAGAATTTTTTAATCAATGTAACCTATAAGGATCTTACAGCAGGGGTGTGTATATTTAAAGTTTGCCATCATTGGTCACATCCTCTTAGTCAAAGTTGAACAAGGTGTACCCTGGAGATCACATTGAAACATAATGCAGGCCAGTCAAATATAAAACACCCAAACAAATCAAAGTAAAATGTAAATTAAATTAAAAAGACATCAAACAGTAAAAGCTTTTTTTTTAAGATTTTAAGAAGATAAAACTGAACTGACTCTGACACTGGCCCAGACAGCAAAGGCCCCATCTCCTTTGCTTTTTAACCTAGACCTTGGAATGGCAAGAGGATCTCAGACTGGGTTCTGGCTCATAGCGGGATAAAAGCTCAGACATATTGGGAGGGGCCAGCCCAAACCTGGTCTTAAAAGTAATTAAAAGAATTTTAAAATAAATCTTACAGTTTCAGTGTAAAGTTACTGAAACTGGGGTGATGTGAACACATTTTTTGGACTGAGTTAGGAGCTGAGATGCAGCATTCTAAGCTAACTGTATGCGGAAATCCTGATCAAAGATTACTCCAAGATTTTTGGACTTGACATAATTTGTTAGTTCTCCAAGGTTTTCCATTATTTGTGTGATCTAGCTGTTGACCAATAGAAGTAAATGAGAGACAGAGCTAACATTCATCAGATGAAAATCTAATTACTGGGCCCTAAAGTCATATTACATTACTCTTCTCCTGTGTTTCATTTGAAGTGTTGATCTGTACGAGGATATTTGTGGTTTTAAGAACCATCACAATGTAGTTTTATATCTCCTCTCTCAGGCTTCTCTCTGGAGCTCTAGTAACAACAGGTCAATGAGTCAAATCAGAAGAGAGGAGGCTCTGAACCTCCCCTCTCTTTTTCTTTTTTATTAACTCAAAAAAATACAAACAGAAAAAGTAAAAAAATGGCGGGGGAAGACGCCGCGCAGACCTGGCAGGCCCAAACGGGTTGTGAGGGTCTGCTGGGAAAGCCTGGCGGAAGAACCCGTCAAGATGATTTTCAATGCACACACCAGAGTTTAGATCGCGTCCCGAGGGCGATGGGGGACATTGAGTCCGGGGGCCTCGTTCCGCTCTGCTATTGTTGAGGCGGCTGTTGCAAGCTGCGGCTGCAAGGTAGCTGGGGCCAGTCGTGGCGGTAACCCCCGTACCTGCTGGTGGACATCAGGGGTGGGGGAAGCTGTCAGGCTGAAGAAGGAGGCCTACAGGGCGTGGTTGGCCTGTGGGTCTCCGGAATCAGCTGACTGGTACGGGCGGGCCAAGCGGAGTGCAGCCGTGGCAGTTGCTGAGGCAAAAACTCGGGCGTGGGAGGAGTTCGGTGAGACAATGGAGGAAGACTATCGATCGGCTCCAAAAAGGTTCTGGCAAACCATCCGGCGCCTCAGGGGGGGAAGGCGGCAACTCGCTCACACTGTTTACAGTGGGGGCGGGGAGCTGCTGACGTCAACTGAGGATATAGTCGGACAGTGGAAGGAATACTTTGAGGAGCTCCTCAATCCCACCAACACGTATTCCGTGGAGGACACAGAGCCAAGAGAACTGGGGATGGATGATCTAATCTCCGGGGCAGAAGTCGCCGAGGTAGTGAAACAACTGCACGGTGGCAGAGCCCCGGGGGTTGATGTGATCCGCCCTGGGTATCTCAAGGCTCTGGATGTTGTAGGACTGTCTTGATTGACACGCCTCTGCAACATTGCATGGACATCGGGGGCAGTGCCTCTGGAGTGGCAAACCGGGGTGGTGGTCCCCATCTTTAAGAAGGGTGACCAGAGGGTGTGTTCCAACTACCGGGGAATTACACTTCTCAGCCTCTCTGGTAAGGTCTATGCCAGGGTACTGGAAAAGAGGGTCCGGTTGATAGTTGAACCTCAGATCGAGGAGAAGCAATGTGGTTTCGTCCTGGGCGTGGAACTGTGGACCAGCTCTTTACCCTCGCTAGGGTGCTGGAGGGAGCATGGGAGTTTGCCAATCCAGTCCACATGTGTTTTGTGGATTTGGAGAAGGCTTACGACCGTGTTCCCAGGGGCTCCCTGTGGGGGGCACTCTGGGAGTATGGGGTGGATGGCCCCTTGTTAGTGGCCATTAAGTCCCTGTACCAAAGGAGTGTGAGTCTGGTTCGCGTAGCCGGCAGTAAGTCGGACCTGTTCCCGGTGAGGGTTGGACTCCGCCAGGGCTGCCCTTTGTCACCGGTTCTGTTCATAACTTTTATGGACAGAATTTCTAGGCGCAGCCGGGTGGTGGACGGGTTTGGGTTCGGTGGCGGGAGGATCTCGTCTCTGCTTTTTGCGGATGATGTGGTCCTCCTAGCTTCATCGAGCGCCGACCTTCAGCTCTCGCTTGGGCGGTTCGCGGCCGAGTGTGAAACGGCTGGGATGAAGATCAGCACCTCCAAGTCTGAGGCCATGGTTCTCAGCCAGAAATGGGTGGATTGCCCGCTCCGGGTCGGGGGGGAGGCTTTGCCTCAGGTGGAGGAGTTTAAGTATCTCGGGATCTTGTTCACAAATGAGGGTAGGATGGAGCGCGAGATCGACAGGCGGATTGGGGCGGCGTCAGCAGTGATGCCGGCACTGAATCGGTCCATTGTGGGGAAGAGGAAGCTAAGCCGGAAGGCAGAACTCTCGATTTTTCGGTCGATCTACGTTCCAATCCTCACCTATGGTCATGAGCTTTGGGTAATGACCGAAAGAACGAGATCACGAATACAAGCGGCCGAAATGAGTTTCCTCCGCAGGGTGGCCAGGCTCAGCCTTAGAGATAGGGTGAGGAGCTCGGTCATCCGGGAGGGACTCGGAGTAGAGCCGCTGCTCCTCCATGTCGAGAGGAGCCAGTTGAGGTGGTTCGGGCATCTGGTGAGGATGCCTCCTGGACGCCTCCCTGGGGAGGTGTTTCGGGCATGTCCCACCGGGGGGAGGCCTCGGGGCCGACCAAGGACACGCTGGAGGGATTATATCTCTCGGCTGGCCTTGGAACGCCTCGGGATTCTCCCGGAGGAGCTGGTGGAAGTGGCTGGGGAGAGGGCTGTCTGGACCTCTTTGCTGAGGCTGCTGCCCCCGCGACCCAGATCAGGATAAGCGGGAGACGACGAACGAATGAACAGAAAAAGGAAAACAATAGTTACATGACACTAATATTAAACCAATCCTACACCAATGCAACCCTCAAACAATATCAGCCAAGAGTACTATTCATATGCCTGAACTTCGGCCGCATTCTTTTGTTAAAACACAAATATCATTCAGTGTTAATACAGCACTGACAGAGAAAACAAAAACAAATTACAAAAAACTGCAGCAGCAGTACAAATACTGAAGTAAGACAAAACAAAAAAAGTGGTCTCTGCTTTTTTTTCCCCCTGCTTTCTTCTTTCTTTATATTGACAGCAGGTACCTTTCCACAGGAGCCATGATACGTTTTATTCTGGTTTGTTATTCTGTAGCGTGAAAGCTATTTTTTCCAATTTAACCATTGCAATTGCTTCCATGATCCATTCTGTCTGTGTTGGTGTATTTGAGGAAATCCATTTGCTCATTTTTTTTTTTTGTGAGAGAAAAATATTTACATTTTTTGAGAGTACTGTGTTGAAGTTATGTAGGTCTCCCAGGATACAGATTTGAGGTGTGAGTGGTTATTAGTATTAATTTAGTATTATTCATTATTATTAGTATTAATCATTACTTGCTTCGTTTCTCCAAAACAGAGCTCTTTAATTTTCATGCAGTCCCACAGCAGATGGAGTTCCTTCAGCAGCTTCACACTTTATACATTTGCTGTCATTGGGTATTCTATTTTGTACAGCTGTGATGCAGTGTAATATAATCGGTTTAGTATTTTGTGACGTCCCTCCCATTTTCTTAGAGGTTGTCCTTGCCCATATTGGCAGGCAATTCCAGAGTATAAAAGCTTGCCCATGTGCTCACTTTTCCCATTTGTTTTGCTTTTGCACAACCACAGCACATGTACCACTCACACATGCATCGCTTTCATGACTAAACTTGCTGATTTCCACACCTCATTGCTTATCTGTCTTATGTTTTAGTTATAATAAATTGCTTGTGTAACCCACTCTTGGGTGCGCAATGATCTAGATTCGAGAGGAGCTAAGTGTAGAGTGTAATAACCATAAACACACACAACAGCTGAGTTTGATGAACGGCACCTTTAGTGTGCTTCACAATGCAAAATACCACAAATTACATAGGTATGAAAAACAAATAACTGGGCCCTTTAGAGTACACTAAATTGTCCTTGGGTGTGACTTTTTCCAGTTCCAGGTCAGTGTGAGATGACCAAGTCAATAATGTGCGCAAAGTCAAATCCAAATGAGACGAAAGTCTCCAAGTCAGAGTGCACTCTAAGTCAGTGTATGTTCAATGTGGTGCCCGTCCAGGTGACTAGCACAATCCTACCACGACAAAGGGTAAATCCAGATGCCCTGGCAGAATCGTGGCTCTGCGTTCCTAGTGATTCACTGGGTGGTTCGCCATCTACCGGGGTTGTTGGACGACTTCTCTGAGGGTTTCCTCAATCCATGAACCTGACCTGTATTTACAACACAGGCTTAGTTTCTCTTATGTTTATCTTATCTAACTAAATCTAATTCTTCAGTCATAGTTCTCTTAAATTGTACCACATTTTAATAGAAAATATCATCGAAATAACACTTGGTGTAATTACTAAACATTTATGAAAATTATGTTATTTTCTAGTTCAATTTCTAGTTTAAATCTCAAATATTAGAATTGTTTTTCCTAACAGAATGTGTGCTTGACATATACCAACAAGATACAATTATTAAACATGAAAATATGAATTTAACTGTTTCAACTTAACCAATATTTAACTAAACAAAACATATTACACATTTTATGAAAAATACTGGTTGACAATATACCTTAAATACCTCTTACACATGAGAAAGTAAAATGATTAAATTAAATAAATTAAAATAAATTCCTGTTTTTCTTTGAGGTAAAATGATGAATTTTACACAGAAGTTGATATCAAATATCAAATATCAAATATGTCCCCCTTCAGATATTTGACATTCACCTACATAACACAATACTAAATTTAATTCGTTATGAGGACGATTTCACTGTTAGTACACAGCACTTAGCCGAGTAGTCTGAAAGCTAAGCTAGCTTACCTAGACACGAGGAGTGTACTGAACCAGGACAAAATGGCATTCCTCATGATTCGTGGCTCGTACTGCGGAACTGTTCCACTTCTCTCAACACAAACAAAACTTCTCAAGTGTTATGTCTTTATTTTCACTCTCCCCAAACTTTTTAATAAGGCTCAACGCGGTGATGCGGAGCAATTACCTCTAGCTCAACAGGGTGCTTGGTGGACTCTTCTTTCTCATCTCTCTGTGTCACAGCCCCTCCCCCTTTTCCCCACACACGCGCACTCTCTCTCTCTCCTAGACTTAATCAATAAATCAAGGCAGGTAAGGGTGGAGCTGATAAGGGTTACTGATTTTAACTAAATTGTGACAACTATAATATCAAATAACAGAAAATAAAACATTAACTTAAAACAAATCAATAATTCAAATATTTATAACTTGCTCTAGTTTTGTGGAGTTAGTTTTGGTGGATGTTGGGAGGGAGCAGCATTCGTCCCTAAGTAGTTTGGCTTGCAAACCCATTTTTAGCTTTTTTATGCATAATTTTTCGGTGAGTACAGCTCCATTTCAGTTTTCTGGAGCCAAGCTATCCCTTTGTTAGGATGAGGTGGTTGATGTCAACAAGAGACCAAGCAGTTTGTTTTCACTTTAGTGTGGCAGAGAACGTGGGTTAGGACAATGTCTTGGGAGCATTTCCCTGGTTTCTGGAGGGTTGCAAGTTTCTGGTTACCTTTTAGTCCTGGTGGAATCAGTGCATAATTACCACCAGTACCTGCCCGAAGACTACGGTTGAGATCAACTAGATAGACAGTGGAATTAGTTAGATAGGGCTTGGGGAGCTTGGGCTCTGCTGTGGCTGTGACATCACCAGTACAGCTGTTCTTGTACTTGAATTTGTGTTTTTTTTTTCATGGGTTTGTAATAACATTCAATGGCTACTGTTCTAGATCTGTACCTGCTATTTGATTACATCTTAACTTGCCTTGAGCCTGTCACAACTCAGGATGACCAGGCATAATGGTATGATTTGGATAGTTAAGTAAGGATCAAGAATAATTGCATGGAGGAAACAGCATCCTTCAGATGTTGTTGTGGGTCCGTAACTTGGTAGCCTGGCCTCGTAGCTTTGTAAAGCTTTGCTTATCTGTCTTATGTTTTAGTTGTAATAAATTGCTTGTTTATTAGTATAATTTTGTGTGATCTCCCTTATTGTCGCATTCATTGAACCAGTTTGTGACAATTTTGAATTGTCTTAGTTTATTTTTTGTACAACAGAAAAGTTTTTCCATGAAATATCCCCCTAGTATATGGAGGTCCCTGAACCCTTTTAATGGCACAGGTCTTAAATGAATCAATGTTGCTCTTGATTAGCATTGTGTGGAAAGGTTTGACTATATTTTTATAGAACAAGTTGTGGTTAAAATATTTTTGTGGTTAAAATTTGTGTGTCTGTGCTCAGTTTGTCAGTGGGAATATTCTATTTAACAGAATGCTGTACGGTGATGTAGTTTAAATATTCACTTGTTGGGAGTTGATTTTCATTCATTAATTCATTTAAGTTTTTAAAGCAGTGGCTTGAAAATATGTTACAGAGCTTTGTGATGCCTATGTCTCTATATTTATTTCATTTTATGACTTTCTTATTTACTACAATATTTGGATTATGCCAGAGTGGTTGATTTATTGAATAGGCTGTGTTGATTCCAATGATCTTTGTACATGGTTTTATAATGTTAAGTGATGCTTCAATTGGGCTTTGCCCCCGACCTTTGGACGTGTTTTTGTGAAATATAAGCATTTCATGTCAGTATCTAAGCTCTGTAACATATGTCTCCAATCCTTGCTTACTGCCAGATCAAATTTCTCACTAAACTGTTGGCAACCAAAGGACAGATAATAGTGAAAAAAGTTTGGAAACTGAAGAGCACCATTTTTGTTTGAACTTGACAACCTTATGTATGACCAACTTGCCTTTTCCCCATGCCATATGAAGGTTGAGATTGTTTTATGCAAGTCTTCAAACTATAAACTTTGCACCATGATGGGTAACAGTGTAGTTTACAGTAGGAAGGATATTAATCTTTACTATGATATGGGAAGTTTAGACCGTCTGTCTATATTTGCATTTATTTTACAGAAAATTTGAGTGAGATTTATATCTCGTGCTTGAACTATTTGAACTAACTATTTGCTCTGATTTTTAATCCTAGATATGTTAATTCTGTCAGTTTCCATTTAATTTTTATGTTTTGCAAGCATGTGATACTGCAAAGTGTGTTTAAAGGCAGCAACTCACATTTATCCCAATTTACCTTTTATCCTGAGAGAGAGGGAGAGCCATATTGGGTAATAATCTGATTAATGTGACAAAGAAAGGAGTCAGTTAGATAAAGAATTATATCATCAATGATATCAGCTAGTGGTTCAATAACCAGATTGAAGTGTAAGAATGTCAGTTCAGCATTTGAATACCACACATTTAATGCTATCTAGTCAAGCTGTCAGAATTGGCTGTTAATTCAAGTGGTCCTGCTTAGACACAGCGTGACACCTGCCCTGTGTAATACAGAGAGCTTGTACCTTGCTGTTACTGCCAACCATTACAGCCTGAGTCAACTTGAAGAGATAATCCTCTGACTGCCCTTGCATCTCAGTCACTGCTGAAACATTTGTTAAGCAGATGGTAAACCTGCATTTGCTTTTACTCTCCCCAATCTTTTATGCCCACTAGCGTAGCTGCCCCTCCTCCACAGGAAGCTAAACCTCATAGTATAGGCCACTGCATTGTTTAGTTAGGCTAGTGTACTGTCCCTCTATTCAAGACACAGCAATGGAGAACCCCTGTGTAGAGCAGTTTATTTCTACCCTAGGACAGAGCCTGAAGCCTTTCTACCCAGAACTTATTAGCAGGTTAAATTCCATTGTGTACAGTAAAGAAATGGACTTGCTACTTAGTGACAGGTGTGATGCTCAGACTGCATCCAAGGGCCCATTGTTAAGGTGTTTGCTCCTGAACTTTCACAGGCAAACCAGCCTTACTTTCCAGACCCAAGCAGCCCTAGAGACGGAGGTAAAATGACTTAGAGCTCAAAATGCTCTTCTCCTCCATAAAGTTCAGGTAGCTAATAAAGCCATGGACTATTTAGAAGACCTGCACTCACACAAGGAGGAATTGTTGAAGCTTAGATCAGAATACCTTGCTCCTCCAGTCGTTCAGTACATGTGATTCTGGTTACTCTGATTCACACCTGTGCTCACCCCACGATAAGGAGGACCAAACCTTTCCAGGACTGTTCAGCCTCCTCTCTGCACTTCCCTGAGAGTGATGACAGCTGCTCAGCTTCTCCCTCTAATCCAGCTAGCTTAGTCTCGCCTTCATCAGAAGGGACCTCACAGTGCTTGAGTTTATAGCTAAGGAGATTGAAATAATTCATCTAGAAAACTGATCACCACATTGACAATTATTTTAGAGAGCTGGATCAAAATGCAATTGACTTGCCCCATGCAACTGAAAGAAAGTTAAACTCGTGTGGAAGACCAGCTCTAAAGCGTATTTTCAGGGAAGAAATGCACCAGGCTTAGAAAAGAAATTCCTCCTTAAAGTCCTTGTTCCTGCAGAACCTTCATCCCTGTATACGCACTCACGTTGCACTGATGATGCAACATGGTAAGCCATGCAGAAATTGAAGAAGATGACACAGATGGCTTGGGAAACCATGGTCACTTCCAAGGTAAGGGGTAAACAACTGAGCCTGCCAGCACAAACACCTTAGCATCACACAGATCTGTCACCTCAAAAGATCACCCTCTAAATAAGTTGAGGGGGGGTGACAAAAGGCCACATAGGGACACCGCCATGTACACCAAGTGCATAGAGATGGGCACTCCCACAATAGGACCAGGAGACAGCCTTATGCAGAAATTCTGGCTCAGATGCAGGACCAGCCAACACATGGTTCAGACAATGACCATGCCATCTCTGACAATGTTCTCAGGCAGTGACAGTGACTCTGAATGTTCTTTCTCCAGCTAGTCAGAGCGTTACAGCCCTGTGCCACAAATTAGGGAGAACTTAAAGCACTGGAGCGCCAGAGTTCACTTCGCAGAGTACTACAGTAAGTAAGCTCAAGGTACCTTACACTCTTGCAGATAGACACACTGGGTTTGTCAGCAGTAGTAGCAAACTAAAATTCTGAATCAAATCAGATACCACTGTCCAACCCTGTAGGTACCCTTGTACAACTACGTATGTGAATTGATCACGACTGTTTTACCCCTGGGGGCTGGCGCATGTTTCAGAGGCGTCACCCGTCGTCTCCTGTGTTTCCACTTGGAGAAGGGAGTAATTTTCCAGTGAACTTTGGAATAATTTAATTCTAGAGTTTACTTATAAACTCGCACATCCGTCTTCCACCATGACCACAAAACATTAAGTGAAATAACATAGAAAACTATTTGCACTAATAATGGCAGAGAGGAGTAATAGGAGTGTTGATTTCATATTACATCCTTCAAACCTGGAATTAATCATGATACAAGTGGTTAACTGATCAAACAACGATATAAACATTTCCCAAAGCTAAAAGTCTATAAATGTGGATTACACAGCAGTTCTTTGACTGTAATAATAATAATATGGAAATGCTGGATGTCATGTAGTGTGTGTTACCTCATGTGAAGGATGCTGACAGTATGGTCACAGGAAGGACATTGTCTTAAAATCTACATGTTACCTTTCAAACATTCTATGGGATAGACGTTTGGGATTAAACCATTGCATAGGAACATCTCATGAGTTAGAGTTTAATTTTTTGTCATGATATTTAATTTTACATTCTTCCTTAGATCTGTGTCTATGAAGAGAGTTCTGCTGGTCACTACCCAGGATTGGAATGTGGGTCGTAGTTTATGACTCTTATCTAGAGAGGGACAGAGGAAGGGAGGTTGGTGTGTGTGTTCATGCATGGCACAGACAGGCCAGGATTCACACTTTAGTGTTAATCAGTCCTTTTATTGTTACTTGTCCTATACAAGAAACAATAAAATATCAACAGACAAAGTGTAGTGTATTATCCACTTCATTTTTTCCTCTTTCAACAATCTAAACTGTTGTAGGTTCTTCCTTTATGTAAGTTTTATTAATAAGTTAAAGAAGGGTGTCAACTAAGGTTTTATCAAAGGTTTCCTTGAAACTATACATTATAAGTTAAGTTTAAGGAATGTGCATTAGGGGTAAATCTGCTTACTCCTCAGGTTTTCTGTCTCCTACTATATAAGACACTCAGGATGTGTGGGTCCTTTTTTGGACTGAAAGGTTAAGAGGTTAGAGACCAGAGGTCATCGACCAGATATGGTCGACCATTTGTGTGAAGGCCCTTCTATTAAAAGAAAGGCACATCCCAAAGGTGGGATGAGATAGATAAATAGAGGGGTTTGTGAAATGGCAGAGAGAGATCTCACATTGGCAGAGATGCTCCAGGATTAGGCATTTTTAGACTAACACTGTTTCTTTCTTGTAAATAAACTTCTTTTGGATTACAAGTAAAGACGTGTCGGCGGTGATCACTTCTCTACATGAGCACCTGAAGATACCACAAAAGTCTTATTGTTACAAACTGGAGATTTTGCCTATATTCTCCAGTTGTCTGGTGTCCATTGGTTAATCCTCTGGAGCTGACCCTTTGACCTTTGGTCTGGTTCTGTGTTGTTCGGACATGCTAAAAGCATGGTCTGTTTGTGGAAGAGGGGTCCTTTGTCTCTGTTTCCTATCAATTTGATAGTTTGATGGTGGGAAGAGTCGCAAAGTGTCAATTGTGGGTCCGTAACTCTGCATGTCCTTACAATGAACTTCCTTAATGGCTTGTGACTGATGCCAGGCCACATATGTACGCTACACTGTGTTGATCTGAAGGACCATGGCTTGTTCGACAGTACATATTTGGACAGAAGTCTAATTCAGTTCTGCTTCATGAGTATCATCCAGGCAAGCTAGAAATGTAGTAACATATTGTCATTGTCACTGTTATTGTTAAACATACTTCTATCATATATTGTGGCCCTCACAATACGTCAAAAATCACCTGGTGTTTACATAATCCAATGAGCAGACACCGCATGGCTTTTTTTATATGAATATGTTTGAATGTGCTCACACTCTTTGGCCCATGGGAGTGTATACGCTTCCAAATTTCACACTATCTTAAGACCGTCATTACTCCGCGGCCATTTGAGCTAGAGACATGCTGTTTTCTTCTACTTATACTAGAAAAACCAGCACTTTCACTTTCCTGATTGTCACTTCAGAGAGTCACTTCAATCGATGCACTAACCTTAAAAGTTTTGAAATACAGTATTTGGTAATTTTACCTTTTTTCTGGAGCATTGCTACTTTCTGTATGTCTGTTTATTGATCAATTCTCATCTGCATTCTTTGCTAGTGGCATCTAGATTCACGTTACTCAATTCAACATTACTATTGGCTCCATTGGGTGATGTCACAGACAGAGTGTGTGATTCAGAGGCTTGGCCTGCCTTGGCTTTATACCCAGATTAAATGGGAGCAGTGCTGTTTTACTCTGATATCAAAGTGAGGAGAAGTTGTTTCGAGTAAATTGAAATGACAGAATAAAGACGGAAGGATGTGGCAGTCACATATTTAGTGCAGCAGAGGATTTGGAGCTGATTTTTCAAGGAGCAGACAAAAAATGGCCATAAATACTGCTCCAGAGAATGAGCATATCTCATGAATGGATGAAGATAGAAACTTCAAATCACCCCTAAAACAATCCAAACAAATATGTATGTACCATTTTCTGTGTTGAATTATTTCTTCTTTATTATGGTTTACAGTTCTTTTATCTATAAAATAAGGAGATATTTGAGGTCCATTTTAGTTTTTTCTTGTTTTATAGGCTATTAACTTCTATTATACTGTACATAAATCTTTATTGAATGACATATATAATTAGCTGAGATTGTGCTGATTCTGAATATGTGTAGCACATGGTGAAACTTTTAAAAATTACAGTTTTATTAGGAGAAACACAAAGGTATGAAAAAACGAAAAAGTGTTATTGTGGGCCTCAACTGGGCCAAAGATTAGCTACTGTTTAGCTATTTGGCAGAAGTTGATACTACTTATCCATGATTTATCAAGGATCACCATTGTCTGATGGTCTATAGTGAATAGGCCTACTGCCATTCTGCAGGCTATTCAGAGTCAGCTCACAGTCCTGTGATTCATTTGATGGTATGCAATTGATGACCAGTCTGTGTGTGTGGTCAAAAACAAGGCAGCATTATGAGCTATCACAACAAATCACAACGTGATTATATTATATGCTGAAGTAGAGAACACGCTGATACAGATCCCATCTATCACTCAAAATCCAGAATTATGAATTTGAATTTAGGCTACAAAAGATGACTACAGTAGAAAAGATAACATAGTAAGCATTTGAAAATCATAGCCCTACTCATTGCTTCATTATACAGTGAAAACGGGGTTGTTTCATATGATCAGTTACCTTTGTTGGCCTTTTTGCTTTTCATAAATTACCATGTTTTATTTCAAGACATCTACAACATCTGCAACATTCCGATGCTGGAGTCACAGTTGCATCTTCTGGCTGATGCTTATCAAGCACTGGTTTTGTACCTGCATTTGAGGAATAAGATCAGATCTTCTCTCTAATTTAAGATGGAACTATCTATCAGTCTAAACAAAACACATCACATGATTCGTCCCAAGTCCACTATGCTTTTCTTAATCAGGGTGGTGTCTGAGGCTGTTTCAGGTTTCCTTATATACTGTACAGCTAATCAGTTATGTGTAGTATTACCATTACTTTTCAGAGTAGCTTTTACAAAATACAACATTTACTTTAAAATAAATATGTACTCAAGGGTAAATATTTTATCAAATTACTTTAAAAAGAGGGGCATGTTTTATATACCTACTATTTATGGTTATCTGCAAGTCATATGACATGTGAACTGTAAATAAGGAAACCTAAAACAACCTGAGATACCACACTGATAAAGGAAAACATTTAAATTCCAAAACAGTTTCTTGTTTCAGTTTTTAAATTCTAATGAAGCAGTCCAGTCAGATGATTCATCTGATCTCAACTGTTCTCTTTGTAGTAAATTTTCTTTGATGTAATACACAAATTAATCACTTGTAAATTAATGATTTATAAGCTCCTATCTATCTATCTATCTATCTATCTATCTATCTATCTATCTATCTATCTATCTATCTATCTAAAGGCTGCTGCTTTTGGTTGCATTTGGTGCAAGGCCAGTGAGTCTCTAAAAGACTGTTATGAGTGCACAGATTGTAATTTCCTGTTGGACTCACAGGAAAATGATAAAAGCAAGGACCCTGGCCTTGATAGAATGGTTTAATGTACCACAGACTATATTAACTTCTGTATGGACACTGTAATACCAGCAAGAACTGTACACTGGTTTCCAAACAATAAACCCAGAATCACCAGTAACATCAAGGCCCTCCTCAACCAGAAAAAGGAGGCCTTCAGGGATAGAGACAGGTAGAAAGCTCAGGTGTGTGCAACATGAGCTGAAGAGGATATTAAAGCAAGCGAAGGAGGACTACACAAAGAAAGTAGAGAGGAAGCTGCAGCACAACAACACCAGAGAGGTGTGGAAGGGGATGAGGACCATCACTGGCTATAAAGAGAAGAACAGCCAGGCAACACCAGGTGATGTGGACAAGGCCAATGAGTTCAACCTGTTCTACAAAAGGTTTGACACAGCTTCACCTGTTCTCTCTCCCATTGCTTCAGCTGCAGCTTCTCCTACGGCAGGCATCACCAAATGGCGGACCGCAGTCCGGGCACGGCCCAGTGACGGTTCTTCCCGGACCCGTGAAAATTATATTATAATTATAATATTAGGCCTAATAAAAAGATAGATCATTCATGCATGCGCAGCTAATTTAGTTAATACGACAGAAACGTCATCAATAGCCAAGCCAATCAAATCGATTGTTTACCTTTCAGCCACCAGAGAGAGAGAGAGAGAGAGAGAGAGAGAGAGAGAGAGAGAGAGGGAGGGGAGATGAGTGAAAATGGCTTGCTCAAAAATGAGAAAAGTAGACAGTGAAAACCGAACTTTTAAAGATGAATGGATGGACCAATACATGTTCGTTCGGCCTGCAGCCAGTTCTAAACCTGTGTGTCTCATATGCTGTCAAACTGTGACGTTAATAAAAAAGCAGCAACGTTAAGCGTCACTATGAGACCAAACACGGATCGTTTGATGAAACATACCCGCAGAAGTCCGCAGTGAGGGCAAGTAAAATTATCGAACTGAAAGCACAGTATGACCAGTCTACCCGTGTCCTCACATGCATTTACAGGCCAGCAATGTGCAGATGAGTGTTCACTTAAGATTGCGTGGATTTTGGCGCAACACAAGAAAGCATTCAGCGATGGGACAGTGGTGAAGGAGTGCTTAAATGCGGCTGCAGAGACTTTACTTGACAGTAAAAAAAAAAACGTGTGGAAAAAATCAAGCAAATCCCATTGTCAGCTTCAACAACAACCAGAAAATCTGAACTATTAGCAGAGGATGTACTGGCACAGCGTGATGCAGCTGTTCAAAACGCAGTATGCATATCCTTAGCCATTGATGAGTCCACAGATGTAACAGATAATGCCCAGCTTTTGGTGTATGTGAGATTTCTTCACAAAGAGAAGAAAGAGATGTGTGAGGACCTGTTGGGTTTAATGCCACTTGAGACACACACAAGAGGAGAGGATATATATGAGGGGATAAAGGAGATGCTCACAAAAAGAAAGATTAATCTGAAGCAAGTAGTCTCAGTAACCATGGATGGTGCACCTGCCATGGTTGGTAGAGAGAAGGGGGCTGTGGCACGGATGAAACAAGACAACCCTGATCTCATAGCCTACCACTGTATCATCCATCAGACTGTTCTCTGTGCCATTCTGTCTGAAGAGTTTGCTGAAGTAATGAATACCATGATGAGACTCATCAACTTCCTCAGGGCATCCTCATCCCATCAGCATCGACTGCTGAGAGAATTTCTGAAAGAAATGGAGGCAGATGCAAATGACCTACTACTCCACAACAACGTGAGATGGCTAAGCAAAGGGAATGCACTGGGATGCTTCTGGTCCATCCAAAAGGAAATAGCTGCTTTCTTACAGCAGCTCAAGAGACAAAAAGCAACACAGTTTGCAAACTTTTTGCAAGATAACAACAAGATGGATGTGGTGGCTTTTTTGGTGGACATCACAGGACACCTTAATAAGCTCAATTTAAAGCTGCAGGGTCAGAAAAATTCTGTCTGTGATATGATGAAAACTGTCCGCTCCTTCCAGATGAAGCTGGACATTTTCAAAGAAGATCTCCAAGGAGAGTGTGAGCACTTCCCACAAATGCGGGAACAAATTCAGGGTAAGAGAGACATTTCCCCTTATGTCAGCTTCATACACAAGCTGATTGGAAACTTCTGTCATCGATTTGACAGCTTCAACCTTGGACACCAGCTCCTCCTGCTAATCAAGAATCCATTCTTTATCAGAAAAATCAGAAGATTTTCAAAGGAGGTGACACAGACCTTCAAGTGGGCACATCCTGGATCTTTACAGTTAAAGCTCACTGATCTGCAAGCAGATGTTGCTCTGAGGGAGCATTTTGAAACAACTGACTCTGCTACTTTCTGGTTACAGATTGTGCCTGAATCCATTTTCCCTGGTCTAACCAAAGTAGCACTACACACCTTAACCATGTTTGGATCAACTTACAGCTGTGAGACAGCTTTTTCTACGATGAACATTATTAAAACAAAGTACTGTTCCAGGCTTACCAATGAGCATCTCCACATGAGCATGAGAATGGCACTAACCCCATTTAAGCCAAGATTCAAACTGTTGGCAGGAAAGTTACATGCACATTTCTCTCACTAGGAAAGGAAGTTGGAAAAGGAGGAAAGAGAGGAGAGAGGAGAAAGGGAGCTGCTCAAAGCTCTGCACTTTTCTTTTATTCAGTAAATTCTGCCCTGTTCTATTTTACTTGAAATGTAGGCATTAAGGTTCCTGTGTTATTTTATTTTAAATGTAGTAGTACATTTAGTAGTACATTTGTAGTACATTTTTTCTTAAAGATGCACTTTTATTTTATTCAAAAGATTCTGAATGTTTTTACAAGTTCAGGCTGCTCAAAGCTGTGTTTGCACTTTTTATTTTATTCAGAAGAAATTCAGTTACTTGAAATGTAGTAAAGAAAACTACAGAAATGTTTTCCATTCAAGTGCCATACAAGTTCAGACTTATCGGTATGTTTAAAGTATATTGAAAACACTTGAAATTTGACAATAAATGATATAGAAAAGTACGTATGTTGTTTTTTATTTACATCAGGGTACACTATTTCGAGTGACAATATAAGATTCGGACCTTTGCTGGGAGGACATTTTTGTAACTGGACCTCTTTGAATTTTAATTGAATACCCCTGTCCTACGGCATCTCCCTCACAACCTGACACTGCAGCTGTAACTCCCTCCACACTGGGGTCAAGTCTCCTGTCCTTTAAAGTGGAGGAGGTGAGGGCAGAGCTCAAGAGAAAGGCAACAGGCCCACATGGTGTTTGTCCCAGGCTGTTAAACGACTGTGCATTATTCATTGATTATTTATTGATTATTAATTTATCACTCACTTCTGGCACAGTGATCTCTGGCAAGACTGCTGCGGTTAAACCTTTACTTAAAAAACACACCTTGATCCAGGATCCTTAAATAATTATCAACCAGTCTCGAACCTTCCTTTCTTTTCTAAAGTACTGGAACGAGCTGTGTCTCAGGAGCTTTTGTCTTATTTGTCTAGTAACAATCTGTTTGAACCGTTCCAGTCTGCCTTCAGGGCCTGTCACTCCACTGAGACAGCGCTCAGTAAAATAGTAAATGATCTTCTGATCTCCATGGATTCGGACTCCACCTCTATGCTCCTCTTACTGGATCTCAGTGAAGCTTTTGATACTATAGACCAACTTGAAAGCAAATTTGGTGTTTATGGCCTGGCCCTCACCTGGTTAAAGTCCTACTTATCTGACAGAACACAGTGCGGCTCCTATAATAACATTATATCGACATACTCTGCTGTGAAACATGGAGTACCCCAGGGCTCTGTTCTTGGCCCTCTGCTTTTCTCTCTATATTTCATCTCTTGGTCAAATTATTCACAGTCATGGAATTAATTTCCATTGTTATGCTGATGATACTAGTGTTGCTTTCGTCAACGAAAATTATGACTAAATATCTTCGTCAACGAACCTTTATCACGTGACGAAAACGAGACGAGATGCAACGTAAATGCTGGTCATGTGACGATAACTATAATTAAATATATAATGCAATATTGTTGACGAATAAAAACAAGACTAAATGTGGTTTACAAAATAAAAACTCTGCTAAAATGTCTCTTCATTTTCGTTGACTAAAACGAGACGAGACGAAATGTTATAACGTCATTTCGACTCGTTTAGTCGAGTTATTATTATTTTGCAGTATTTCTGTTTCCTGTGTCTCACTTCATCAGGTCGCACTGCGCCGACGCATGCGACGTCACTTCCTCAATCCCCACTCGCGGGCGGCATTTAGAAGTTCAATTACACATAACAGGACAGAGAAGACCGATGGCCGGCAGCCAGTCGGGGTTCTTCTTTGGAAGAAAGAGACGTCAAGACATTTGGACACACTTTCAATACATAGAGGTGGAAAAAAAAACAGAATGTGTTGTAGAAAAAGATGGAGAGAAATGCGGGCACAAAATCACAGGAAAAAACACGACGAATCTTAAGAGACACCTCAAGGCATTCCATAATGAAATCAAGGTAAGTCGAAGTTGATTAACGTAACGTTACTTTTTATTTTAGAACGCTCATGCCAACTCATGAGGCTGTGATTAATGAGTCACATTTTAGCGTTAGCTTTAGCTGTTAGCCACTGGAGCTGAAAACGACTGAGACAAATTCGCGCGTGTGTGTGTATTTGTGGGATAAGCTGGGGACACACTACATGATTTTTGGGCAGATTTTACCCAGGATTTGCAGTTGGGGCTAGTTGGAGCTAGTCTGCACCAGTCAGCTGTAGTTGGGGACAGTCGTCATGGTTACTGTGTGATGTGGTACAGACTGGAATCAGCAAGTGTCTGAGGTGAACAGACTGCCCGACTTCAGTCGCAATAATTCAAACATGTTTGAATTTTTTGAGCAGTCGTGTAGTTTGTGCTGGTGACAGACCCGACTGCAAACACCTAAGCGTCCCTAGCAACGGTTCTTTTTTTCAGCCATGTATTAAATGATTCGTCCTCTCCACATATATTAAACGAAATATCGGAAAAATACTCCACTTCTGCTGCACTCTTTGGTGCGTTCAGTTGGCCTCAGTTGGTTTGACAAATGGTATGGTGTGTGATCCCTCATCTGCTGCAGTCCTTAAATGTGTGATCCCCAGTCTTTAAAAGAATCTGCTGAAGCCAGTCGGGTGTGTGTGCTCCAAGTCTTTTCAAAATCGGCAAAGACTGTGAAGATCGTGTAGTGTGTCCCCAGCTTATCCCACAAACACACACACACGCGTGAATTTGTCTCAGTCGTTTCTCAGAGAGAGAGTGTAAAGTGAGTTCTTAGTTCCTACCAGACTGAAAACATTTTTTAATAAATAAACGCTGGTCTCTTTTAGTAACTGGGGGTGGTTATTTGACGTTTTATTGCATTTGTAGAGCATTGGCATATTAATATTTACAACAGTTAGATTTTCCAGAGCCTGCATCTGTCCTGACATTGTGTCCTTTGCTAGTTTCCAGAAAGAGCATCAGAGAAGCAAGTCCTGCCCAAGAAGATAGACAAGCCAACTAGTGCTCAGGATTTCTTTGCCACAAGGAGGTACAACGAAAACTCCCCAGAGCAACGTACCAAAGAGGAGGCGATAGCACAGTGGATAGGCTGCACAGGACTCCCAGCACGAATTGTCGAAGATGAGGAGTTCATCACCATGATGGCAAAAATGGACAAAAAGTTCAAAGTGCCAAAAAGACATAAAATTTTAAACTTGATTGACAAAATGTACAAAGAAGAGAAAGAAAAGATCAAACAAAACCTGGCCACAGCACGCAGAATAACTATAGGATTGGATATTTGGACTAAAAAGGGGCTTACAGCATCCTTCCTGGGAGTCAGCGGCTGTTACTTCAGTCCTGAGGCCAACAAGGCTGAACACAAACTCCTGAACCTGAAGGAGATGGTTCACCCTCACACCGCAGAGTCGATTAGTACACTTGTGGAGGAGTCAATGGAAGAATGGGGGATTCCCAGGGAGAAGGTCCTCACAACGATTACTGACAATGGCAGTAATATGGTGGCTTTGTTCCATTACACACAAGTTGCCACAACTTCTGAAGAGGACTCGGAGGCGGAGCAAGATGATGCCAATGGTGACGATGAGCATCAGGAAGGAGAGGATAACAGGCCATACTCTATATGAATCTATGCTATTAATTCATTCAACATTTATGTAACTGGTCATATTTTTTTTATTCATAAGAAATAATTCCATAGAAAGTTAAAAGATTAAAAATTGTGCTATTAATTCATTCAGCATTTATGAAACTGGTAATTATTTTATTTCATATACATAAAAACTAAATAAGTTCTTAGGAAGTTAACTACTAGAACTATTTCATTTGGTTCAATAATGTAAGGGCTAAAATGGTTAAATATGTACATTTGTTTTAATATTTCCATGTAGATACGAGTACGGAGCCATAGAGAGGACCCCATGCGTGGTTCACACACTACAGCTTGTAGTGAATATGGTCCAGAGGGAACCCCCAATCCGAAGGCTGTTGGAAAAAGTGAGGCACTTGGTGAACAAGTTTAGGAAGTCATCTGTCGCCACAGAGCGGCTGCTGCAGAAGTGTGCTCTGGTTCTGGTAAAAGACTGTCCCACCAGGTGGTCAAGTTGCTTTGCTATGATTTTGCGCTGTCTTGAAGTCAAGGAGCACCTCACCTCACAGCTGTGGCTGAGTCGATGGGCTGGGACAGCCTGCAGCCCAGTGAGTGGCAGAAGATTGGGATGCTGAGAGACCTTCTTCTACCATTTGCGGAGCACACTAAGTCGCTTGAAAGTGACACTCAATCACTTTCCCTTGTTATGCCAGCACTCCTGGATCTCAAAAACCATCTGTCAGAGTTCTTGCTTGCACATGGGAGAACCTACAAAGACGCAGCTACTCTGGCTCAGAAGATGCTGTCCAGCATGGATAGGCACTTTAGTGTGTTTCTTGACATAACAGCTGACAACTTCTCACCACTTCCTGCAGCAGCATGCTTTGTGGAGCCTTGTGTAGCTGAAACCCTTCTGGAAAATGATGACATTGAAGTACAGAATCTTGTCAGAAAGGCAGAGGACTACATTTGTCATCTTGTGACACAAGGAGTGCAAGTACGAGAAGAGCAGTTAACCGATGATGAGCAAGTCGCAAATGAGTGTACAGAGGCTCCAGAGTCAACCCCCGCAAAACGGTGTAGATTTAAGTTCTTCAGTGCCAATTGTCCATTGAGGAACAAGACAGCCAAGACAACAAACATTAGGCAGGAGCTTTTAAAATACAAAGAGGGGCTCTCCGAGTCCCACCAGACTGCTGCTACTAGTGTTGAGGTTGAGAAATCCGGCATTGAGTATTGGTTAACTCAGTGTTGTTCCACTGTGTTTCCAACACTGAAACCTCTGGCCTTGGACCTCCTGGCAATGCCAGCCTCTCAGGCATTTACAGAGAGGGTCTTCAGTGTAACTGGTTACCTCTCTTGTGGCCGCAGGAACAGGGCTAGGACCATTTTGGAAAGAAGCGCTTTCCTCAAAGTAAACAAGCCTTAGTAGTAGTTAATGGCTGGCCTGAACAGACATGCAAGAAGCATGCATGTACTGTATATAAATATATATACACACACACACGCACACACAGCATTTTGATAATCAACCTTTCCCATATCCATGCAGAAAAACTCTGCTGATCCTGTTGTTTGTTGATTGTTTTTTTTGGTATGTGTAACAACCAGTTTTAAAATACATCCAGGAGGTTACAGTTTATATAGTTTTATATAGTAGTTATTTGGTCAAGCATTGAAGCACCTTGTTTCTCTTTGTTAAACTTCAATGTATTCAATTTTTTTTTGCATTGTCATGTGATGCTATTTTATTTATTTATTTCATTTAAATTTGTGTGTGTGTACTAACATGTTTGGTTGGTAAAATAAATATGTTGTAAATCAGCATCTTGTGTGTCTGGAATGGATGTATTCTTGAGTCTATAAGGTAACAATAATATAATAATAATAATATAACCTTGTTTGAACTGTGAAATGGGTTTGGCTAAAAGAAAATTTTGGTTTTGTCCATACTACTAGGTACTTATACTATACTGGGTTAAATAGAATTGCATTACTAGAAAGAGACTAAAATAAAATTTTCATCGACTAAAACTAGACTAAAATGTCATCAGTTTTCATCGACTAAAACTAGACTAAAATAGTCATGGATGATTCTGACTAAAATAAGACTAAATTGCTCAGACTTTTAGTCGACTAAAACTTGACTAGACTAAAAAGAGTATGAACGTGACTAAAACTAATAAAAACTAAAATTACAGCTTGACACAAAGACTAGACTAAAACTAAAATTAAAACAGGCCGCCAAAAACAACACTAGATGATACTCAGTTGTATGTACCTATAATGGCTGATGATTCCTCTCAGATTACGAATTTAGAGGTCTGTTTGTCTGATGTGAAAAGCTGGATGTCTCATAACTTTCTGCTCCTAAATTCAGACAAAAACGAGATGCTGCTAACCCGACCCGACATTGATCAATTAACATTAACTCTTGATAACTGTGTTATTTCTCATAGTCTGATATCACCAAGACTGCCTTTTTTCATCACGTAACATAGCTAGGATTCAGTCTTTTCTGTCTAAGTCATATCAGATCAGACTTTAAGGTGCTTTTGATGTCATACAAGATTCTAAATGGACTTGCTCCATCATACATGTATTAAATCTTATACTCCATCTCGTGCTCTCCATTCCCAGAATTTAGGTTCCTGTGTTCCCAAAAAGAAGTCCATAAGCAAAATAACTTGATCATTTTCATATTCTAAGCATATCCTACAATAACGTGGGGATAAGAAAACATTTAACCTGCCAACAGTGCATATTTCATAAATGCATGTAATTTGTCACATAGTCTTTGTTTAATAATCCAATAGTGCACATACACACAAGTTTCAACTAACGAAAAAACGTCCACAACAATAATGTTCGATAACACAAATGTGACGGAAGAGAAATTACATTGTATCAGACATAAGTTATTGTGACGTCTTCAGGGGAATCCTCTTCATCCTTTTCCTTGCTGCAAGTGTAGATGCGCAGCATTCGTAGTTTAGTCTGCTCATACAGCTGGTTCACAGTGATTTCAAGGGGTACTGTGTTGTGACTGAAATCGCGAATATCAAACTCGAAGGCTTCTACTGGTCCTTTAGCTGAATGTCCATTTGGAAAAAACAGTCAGTTTTCCAGTCTCCATAGTAACCGTTTTCTGGACAGACAGATGCCATGTTCCACCTCCTTATCAAGCCTGGACTACAAAGAGGACTCAGATGCAGAGTGTCCAGTTAGACAGACTTTATTAAATATTCCAACCTCTGCGGTGAGAAACAAAATATACCAGCTATGGAACTTAAACTCTCAAGGCTAGAATAAATTTATCAGGAAAATAATCTAATAAACAAAAACCACTCAAAATGGAGGGACAAAACTGCAGAAACAAAAAGGAATAAACCAACAGAAAATCACTCCACAAGGAGGAAGACAAGAGCTAAACACTATACTATAGAGACTAACTAAAAACACTCTCAAAAAACAGAGGCTCTACTATAACATCTAAACATGAATAACTAGAACAAAAAATCACTCCAAAAGGAGGCTATAAAAATTTCTCTAAACTATGAAAATACAAACAAAAAAATCACTCGCATGGAGGTAAAGAATACATACGACACAGCAAAGGCAAGGCAAGAACTATGATGACTGGCTGGGGTGCACGAACGGAACGAAACACTCTGGCACAAGACAAAGGGAGACACAGACTATAAGACACATGAGGGCAAATGGGAAACAGGTGGACACAATCAGGAATCAGGGAAGACACTCAGACAGGTGACACATGAGGAAGGGCAAGTGACCTGAAATGAGAGGAGAGTTAACCTTTCAAAATAAAACAGGAAATGACAAGACATGGAGACAGGACAAAAACCCCAACTTGACCTCACCGCGTGACAGTGACAAACAAAAAATCACTCTCAACGAGGAAAAACAAAGGGCTATGAACTTTAACTATGGAAAAATTTACAAACAAAAAATCACTCTTCTCAAGGTACAAACGGCTTACTTTGGCGATTACTATGGCTATGGACATGGACAAAGGCTCAGGTGCAGGTCGAAGACAAAGACACTCTAGCACAAGAAAAGGGGAACACAGACTATTTAAACACATGGAGGGAAATAGGGGGACAGGTGGAAACACTTAGGGCAATCAGACTGAGACACATGAGGAAGGGCAAGTGACCTGCAACGAGAGGAGAATTACTTTTCAAAATGAAACAGGAAATGACAGGACAAAACAAACCCAGGACAAGACAACCTCACCATGGTGTGACACAACCCCCCCTCCTAGGACCGGAGAGTACGATCCACAATGAACCGTGATGGGATCCACTGTCTCTCCTCCGGGCTGTAACCCTCCCAATCCACCAGGTACTGTCTGCCCCGGCCCCTGTTGCGAACAGCCAGCAGCCGTTTAACCTTGTAGACCGGACCCCCGTCTATCACCTCAGGAGGAGGAGGGGGCGGGAGGGGCGGAACCAAAGGACTCTCCTTGGCCGGCTTGACCTGACTGACATGGAAGGTGGGGTGGACAAGGAGGGAGCGAGGCAGGCAGAGACGGACAGCTGCAGGACCGATGACCTTGGTAATAGGGAAGGGACCCACAAATCGCGGTCCCAGTTTCTTGGAGGGGACCCGGAGGTGAAGATTCCTGGCAGAGAGCCACACCCTTTGACCCGACTGGTAGACAGGTGCGGGCCACCTCTTGTGGTCCGCCGCTTTCTTGGTCCGGTCCCCTTGGCGGATAAGCACCTGCCATGCAGCAGCCCAGATGCGTTGGCAGCGGCGGATCATGTCGTGGGCGGACGGGACCGTGACTTCGGGCTCCTGGCCAGCGAACACAGGAGGTTCATAACCATAAACACACTTCAAGGGCGAAAAACTTGTGGCAGACGTGGGCAGGGAGTTGTGGGCGTACTCGACCCAGACCAGGTGTTTGCTCCATGTCGAGGGGTTCTGGGACACTAGACAATGGAGGCCGGTTTCCAGCTGCTGATTAAGGCATTCGGTCTGGCCGTTAGCCTCCGGGTGGTAGCCCGAGGTTAGACTGGCCTTGGCTCCGATGAGCCAGCAAAACTCCCTCCAGAACCATGACACGAACTGGGGCCCCCGGTCTGAGACGATGTCCTTGGGAAACCCGTGAATCTTAAAAACATGGTCAATCATAATTTCAGCCATTTCCTTGGCTGAAGGCAGTTTAGACAGGGCAATAAATCACAGTGAGGACTGCGGTGTTACCTTGAGAGACCGGGAACCCCGTAATGAAGTCCATAGATATGTCGGTCCATGGTCTGGAGGGGATGGGCAGTGGCTGCAGAAGCCCCATACATGACCTGGAGGACATCTTGTTCCTCGCACACACCGAACATGCCTCGACGTACTCCTGGACCTCCGATTCCATGGACGGCCACCAGAACCTCCGAGAGATGGCAAACACCGTCCGCCAAACTCCCAGATGACAGGAAAGCAGCGAGGAGTGGGCCCAATGAATCACCTGTGGGCGCAGATCGACAGGGACAAACAATCGATTCTCGGGGCACCCACTAGGTGGCGGAGCCTCACCATTAGCTTGCTTAACCTCCTTTTCTATCTGCCAAATCACCGCTCCAACCACACAGGTCAGTGGGAGGATAGGCTCTGGTTCTTTGGCTACAGGCTCAGGGTCGTAGAGACGTGACAGGGCATCGGGCTTGACGTTTCAGGACCCCTGCCTGTAAGAAAGAGAAAAAGAGAAGCGGTTAAAAAACAGCGCCCACCTGGCCTGGCGAGAATTGAGTCTCTTGGCTTTGCGTATGTATTCCAGGTTCTTGTGATCAGTCTAGACGATGAACGGGTGCTCAGCTCCCTCCAACCGGTGTCTCCACTCCTCCAGAGCCACCTTAACCGCCAACAACTCCCGGTTACCGATATCATAGTTCCGCTCCACTCTGGACAGTCGCCGCAACAGGAAGGCGCAGGGATGCATTTTCAGATCCCGCTCTGACCGCTGCGAGAGGACGGCCCCGATCCCCTCGTTGGATGCATCTACCTCTACCATGAATTGCCGCTGTGAGTCCGGCATGGTGAGGATCGGCGCCGTGGTGAAGCGGGACTTCAGTTTCTGGAAGGCAGCCTCTGCCTCTGGTGACCACGAGAAACGCACCTTCGAGGAGGTGAGTGTATGCAGAGGAGCCGCTATTGCGCTGAAGCCTCTGATGAACCACCTGTAAAAGTTAGCAAAACCAAGGAATTGCTGAACTTTTTTGCGGCTATCAGGTGTGGGCCATTTGACCACAGCGCTAACTTTAGCCGGATCCATCTGCACCCTTCCAGGGGCTACGATGAAGCCCAGGAAGGAGATGGTATCGGCGTGAAACTTGCTCTTTTCGACTTTGACATAAAGTCTATGGTTCAATAGTCTTTGTAATACTGCTGCTACGTGTTTTCTATGAGTTTCTAGGTCAGGTGAGTAGATGAGAATGTCGTCAAGGTAAACATACACAAAGTGGTCAAGGAAGTCCCTTAGCACATCATTAATCATGGCCTGGAAGACAGCAGGAGCATTAGTGAGCCCGAACGGCATAACTAGGTATTCATAATGACCGCTAGGGGTGTTGAACCCCGTTTTCCATTCGTCCCCCTCCCTCATTCTGACCAGATGGTATGCATTTCGGAGATCTAATTTTGTAAATATCTTGGCCTGTTGGGGCTGATTAAACACAGATGACATGAGGGGCAAAGGTTAGCGGTTCTTGATAGTAATGTCATTGAGTGGGCTGTAGTCGATACATGGTCTTAAGGACCCGTCTTTCTTGTCCACAAAGAAGAAACCGGCTCCAGCAGGTGACGAAAACGGACGAATGAGTCCCGCCTTCAGTGACGACTCAATGTAATCTTTCATGGCTTGTCGTTCGGGCCCTGACAATGAGTACAGCCGCTCCTTGGGAATGGTGGACCCGGGGATGAGGTCGATTGCGCAGTCATATGGTCGATGAGGCGGAAGTGACGTGGCCTTGACTTTATTAAAAACCTCCTTGAGGTGGTGGTAACAGGTGGGTACCGAAGTCAAATCGGGGTACTGGGAGTCTGTAACAGGGTGAGCACAAACAGCATTTATGTCCGTGGTAACCTTCCCCTGAGTCTTGTCCCGCAGACACTCTCTCTCACAGACCTCCCCCCACCCCAAGATTTTGCCCATAGGCCAGTCTATGTGGGGGTTGTGGCAAGTGAGCCATGGATGTCCCAGTACCAGGGTGCGTGCAGGTGAGTTAAACAGGTAAAAGTTAATCAGTTCACTGTGGTTATCTATGGTAATGGCTGTGGGTTCTGTGACGTGTGTGATCGTGAACAGTGCCCATTTAAGGCCCTTGCCATGATGGGTTGTGAGATAGCATCAGTTTTCAACCCCAGCTTCTTGGCTAATCCCCAGTCCATTAAGCTCTCATCAGCCCCCGAGTCAATTAAAGCGTTCATTTCCGTGACTGTGGTGTTGTGTGTTACCTTGATGGTGGTCAAACTGCGTGAAAAAGAACCTGAGGTTGAGAACTGGCTCACCCTCCGAGCTGCCTTGACTGGGCAGGCGACCACAAGATGTCCAGGTTCCCCTCAGTAGAAGCACCGCCCCTCCTTGAGGCGACGTTGTCGTTCCACCTGAGTGAGCTGGGTCCTGCCCAACTGCATGGGTTCGGACTCTCCTGCCATGGGTAAGAGAGGAGGACGTTCGGGAGTCGGGCCTCGGGCTTCCTGCCCGCCCAGAGCCAGCGGTTGCCAGTACCTCTCTGATGATGGTCGGCCTCCCCGATGCTGGAGTTCCTGAATCCAGTTATCTGTCCGAATGGCTAGGGCGATGAGGGAGTCCAGGTCCGCAGGCAGGTCCAAGGGCACCAGTAGCTCCTGTATGGGAGCAGACAGTCCTTTCAGGAAAACATCATAGAGAGCTGTGGAGTTCCATCCGCTCTCTGTTGCCAGGGTGCAGAAGCGGATGACGTAGTCACATGCCGAGCTATTACCCTGCATCAGCCCGCTCAATTCTCTAGCTTTTTCCCTGTCTGTTGACACCGGATCAAAAGTCCTCTGTAGAGCGGCTTGAAATTCTGGAAGCGAGTGGCAAAGTGGAGAGTCACGCCCCCACTCTGCTGTGGCCCATGCTCTCGCTCTCCCGGTCAGGTGAGACACCATGAACGCAATCTTGGACCGGTCTGTGCTAAATGCATGGGGGGAATGTTCAAAATGAATGGAACAGTCTATGAGAAAAGCCTTACAAAGTCCTGGCTCCCCGGAGAAGCGCTCCGGGGGTGCCAGCCTGATCCCTGTTCCAGCAATGGGTACAGCCTGAACAGGAGCAACTGCCGTGACTGGAGGCTCCGGCACAATGGGTGGGTTATGGGTCTGCTGCAGGTGTCCGAGCAGATCCTGCACTTGGGATGAAAGTTGACCTAACTGCGTGACCATCGCCACCTGAAACTCCTCCTGGCGGGAGAATCGGGTCTCCTGGGCATGCAGTGCGGCTGTCAGCTGGCCAGTCTCTGCTGAGTCCATACTGGCCAGAGTGTACTGTCAGGCCGAGACTCGAAGCAGGACTCAGATGCAGAGATATAGAAAACAATAGGCTTTTATTGATATCACCGGAGACCTCAGACAGAGTGACAAACAAAAAATCACTCTCAACGAGGAAAAACAAAGGGCTATGAACTTTAACTATGGAAAAATTTACAAACAAAAAATCACTCTTCTCACCGTGGTGAGGACAAGACAACCTCACCACAGTGTGACACTCCTTGTCTTATTTGAATCTGATGATAATCGCCATTGTCAAAGTGGAGCCATCCGATTTCAACCCGCCGGGTCTCTTTAGATGCATATCTATTGTCAACACTAGAGCCTGCTGTGTCACCGCTGGAAGGATTTTTCCATTGTTCCTGTAGTCTCTTTGCCGACAAAATGCTCTGAGTGCAAGTCGGTCCCCATATCTCACAATATACCATGCTAACTTTTCATCAGTCATGACATCTATGACATTGATGTCAATCTGAAAAAAACGGGGCAAAAGTCAAAAATGTTTGAAAAACTAAGATACCATAGCTTAATTTACAAAGTAGCAACAGCTAGCAAAGTTAGGCTAATGAAGTAACGTTAAAGTTAATAATTTACCTTCAGAGCATTCAGTGAGTTAGCAGTGATCATTTACCTTATCAAATTTTAGCTGGTTGATGATACTATTTATTTATATATTTCGTGTTTTTAAGGAAAGTTGATAACTCCACCTCTGCTGCCATTCTCTCAAGGTGAGCCTTTGACAACTCTCGAACCGGAAGCGACCTGACCATAAAAACTTTCAGGTGTGCACCTGAAAGTTTCTGGTGCGCACCAGAAACTCAAAGTTTTTTTTCCCCAAAGTCTTTAGATGTGGGTGTCCACCATATCACTTGAGCTAAACTGTTGACTGCTACATTTACTTTCACGTTTGCTTGGCATTCAATTGGTTTATCCACAGACAATCCCAGTTTGTGTTTTGTTTTTGGCTGATCACAGATTACACCCAATTGGTGGCATACTAGGGAAGTTTGGCAGAGAGTACTGCTCAAAACCTCATGCCTTCAGCAATGCTTCATCTGAGCCTTATCAGAAGAGAGGCTCAGTAATTTAAACTGTATGTGGCTTTACAACATTTAAGAATTGGGAGTACCCACAATGTCGTTGTACAAGTGCGTATATGGCTGATAGTGGAAGCTGATAGCTGATAGCCTAACCTGCTAATGTTAGTACTGATTCCCACTTGATGTCACTTTCAGTTCAAGTTATTATAAGGCCCCATTCAGACTGACTACAGCCATCCTTTTGGATGGAGCAAGTCCAGCAGTTTTGCCGACAACAAGGACACAACCCTTGTAGATCACCTCATAACACAAATCCAATATTTCTACTAATTACCGCACCATCGTCACAAAATAAAATTTAGTTTAACGGTTGTGCAGTGTTTGACTTCCTCTCATTTCTTCTCACAGTTACCATAAATAACACACCCCCACCAATGTGTTTTAATTCTGGACTTGCTAAGTCACTAGCAGCTAGCTGTTTGCTACTTAGCTGAGTTTCTTTCATTGGTCCAGTTGTGGTGATGGCACACACACACACACACACCACCACCACCACCACCACCCCCCAAGTTAGTAATGCCTGTTGTAACTTAAGTGATAAAACAACCAACACAATCAAATTAGTACTGTCTTCATCATTGTCACTGCAGAAAGATGCTATGAATATAATTTAAACATTCTGTTTTTGTTAATTACAAACTGTGATAGTGTGGAGAGTAAGAGTGTGGAGGTCAGGGCAGGAGAAACTTAGATACACTAGCTTTCAACTCTGACCTCTAGTGTTCAATATGTAACTCGTGCCAAGAATTTCCCACAGTGAATGAATCAGTCTTCACACGTAGTTGTTTTTCTTGCCTTAACTGTTGACTTAACCTTTTCACTTGCCAATCAATTAGAATTAAATGTCTTACTCATGCGGCTGTTAACTGGTGGATAAACATTTCATAAGACATTATGTGACAGTTTCCCAGTGTCAACTTTGTCTGCTCTCGTCTTCAATGGTGTCCTTGTGACAATGGCAGCCATGCCTGGCACTGGAAATAGTATCAAGGCCATGACTTGTACCCTTGTGGAGTTGAAAGGTATGTGCCAATCCATCTGACCTTTGCAGGGCAGAAGAAGGACAAAAACAGAGTCACTGAGGGGGTCAGGGTGCCAAACTGATATGGCAGAAGTTCAGAGAGGCTCAATCTCTGCTACAAAGCAGGCCAACAGAAACCAATTTAGCCCATCCAAGGTCAGGGCTCATAGGCAGCTGTAATTTCCTGCATGAAACCTGAACAACTTACACAAATACTCATCCCTACCAGTTTTACAATTGAGGGAAGATATTTGTACAAATATACATGTTTACATAACACATAAAAAACCAATATGCTCCCCATGCTCTGTAAGATCAGTTCAATCCCTTTGATTTCTACACACACCGTGGTTTCTCATTAAAGCTTTCTTTTTGCATTTGCTCTGACTCACTCAGGCTGGAGAGCTCTTGGTCAGTGGAGACTTGTCTTTGATGTTCGCTGTTGCTCCTGAGTGATGATGTGAGATGGAGAGTGAAGCAGACACACAACAAACACCAAACACACAAAGATTAGCAGACAGGAGGGTGACACACGACTGATGGGTGTTAATGCATTCCCTTTCAGCCTAGTCATCTGAAAGCCTTGCCAGCAGCTCCTGAAGATTCAGGGTTCATTACACACAAGAAACAACACACTCATAGTTCAGTGATTCTTGGAGCCACAATACTAGTGGGCATAAAAAAGGTCAAGTTTATCCTGACAGTAACAGTGAAGGCACATCCATAAGGTCATCAAAGTCAGAGAGGAAGCATGGTAATTACGACCAAGTGATTTATATATTTCTTGTTAACACATTTGGCCAGAAATATCCATACATACCCATACCAGATTTAATGCAATCTGGCCAGAGAGTTGAATGGTCATGCAACAACTTCACAGCAATCCTTGGTTTCCACAACAAAATAAAATTGCTTGTGGACAGAGCTAAAGTCTCCTTCATAAGGTATAATTATCTAAGACAGTTTTTCTCAAACTTTTTCACATCAAGTGCCCTAAACTGATACAAATTAGAACATGCACCCCGGTCTGATAAAATTTTTGCTTTTAGATGTTTTATTACAGAATGTTTTTGAAATCCAGACCAAAATAGTCATACATTCTGTCACTGTGGACATGGAAATTCCTGGAGAAATTTTGAATGTGCCTGCTGCTTGGTGTGTGTACTTCACGCTTCGATCTATACATAGGACTCTACTTTCAGTTTCATTCATGTCGTAGAGACTTATCCTGACACTGACCTCAGTCACTGCAGGTGTTCCTCAAAAAGCCATTTGAAGCTGTCACAACTGGCCAAAATAACCTAACACTGATGGTTTCAAACCCAAAATTGCCCCAACCATTAACATGTATACACACATGTACATGCCCTAACAGAAGTTGATCTACAACAGGGGTATTCAATTAAAATTCAAAGAGGTCCAGTTACAGCTATCCACTCCACAGATTTTCAGCACATAAATAATATCTATTTGTGGGTGAGATATGAATCATTTTGATGGGATATTCTGAGCCATAGTGTAAAGCCCTGGTCACACCAGAAAGTGGCAGTTCATCCATCTGTGCTTGCAACATAGTGATAGAAGTAGGCCTGTGATGACAATTATGTTAGTGTAGAGGTCAGCCTAGGGCAGGAGTATTCAATTAAAATTCAAAGAGGTCCAGTTACAAAAATGTTCTCCCAGCAAAGGTCTGAATCTTATATTGTCACTCAAAATAGTGTACCCTGATGTAAATAAAAAACAACATACGTACTTTTCTATATCATTTATTGTCAAATTTCAAGTGTTTTCAATATACTTTAAACATACTGATAAGTCTGAACTTGTATGGCACTTGAATGGAAAACATTACTGTAGTTGTCTTTACTACATTTCAAGTAACTGAATTTCTTCTGAATAAAATAAATAAAAAGTGCAAACACAGCTTTGAGCAGCCTGAACTTAGGGTAATGTAAAAACATTCAGAATCTTTTGAATAAAATAAAAGTGCATCTTTAAGAAAAAATGTAAACAAAAGACCTTTGAGCTGCTCACCCCCTTTTTTAAACATGTATTAACTACATTTAAAATAAAATAACACAGGAACCTTAATGCCTACATTTCAAGTAAAATAGAACAGGGCAGAATTTACTGAATAAAAGAAAAGTGCAGAGCTTTGAGCAGCTCCCTTTCTCCTCTCTCCTCTCCTTCCTCCTTTTCCAACTTCCTTTCCTAGTGAGAGAAATGTGCATGTAACTTTCCTGCCAACAGTTTGAATCTTGGCTTAAATGGGGTTAGTGCCATTCTCATGCTCATGTGGAGATGCTCATTGGTAAGCCTGGAACAGTACTTTGTTTTAATAATGTTCATCGTAGAGAAAGCTGTCCCACAGCTGTAAGTTGATCCAAACATGGTTAAGTGTGTAGAGTGCTACTTTTGGTTAGACCAGGGAAAATGGATTCAGGCACAATCTGTAACCAGAAAGTAGCAGAGTCAGTTGTTTCAAAATGCTCTCTCAGAGACACATCTGCTTGCAGATCAGTGAGCTCTAACTGTAAAGATCCAGGATGTGCCCACTTGAAGGTCTGTGTCACCTCCTTTGAAAATCCTCTGATTTTTCTGATAAGGAATGGATTCTTGATTAGCAGGAGGAGCTGGGTCCAAGGTTGAAGCCTGACAAATCGATGACAGAAGTTTCCAATCAGCTTGTGTGTATGAAAGCTGACATAAGGGGAAATGTCTCTCTTACCCTGAATTTGTTCCGGCATTTGTGTGGAAGTGCTTCACACTCTCCTTGGAGATCTTCTTTGAAAATATCCAGCTTCAATCTGGAAGGAGCGGACATTTTTTCATCATATCCAGACAGAATTTTTCTGACCCTGCAGCTTTAAATTGAGCTTATTAAAGGTGTCTCTGTGATGTCCACCAAAAAAGCTACCACATCCATCTTGTTGTTATCTTGCAAAAAGTTTGCAAACTGGGTTTGCTTTTTGTCTCTTGAGCTGCTGTAAGAAAGCAGCTATTTCCTTTTGGATGGACCAGAAAGCATCCCAGTGCATTCCCTTTGCTTAGCCATCTCACGTTGTTGTGGAGTAGTAGGTCATTTGCATCTGCCTCCATTTTCTTTCAGAAATTCTCTCAGCAGTCGATGCTGATGGGATGAGGATGCCCTGAGGAAGTTGATGAGTCTCATCATGGTATTCATTACTTCAGCAAACTCTTCAGACAGAATAGCACAGAGAAAAGTCTGATGGATGATACAGTGGTAGGGCTATGAGATCAGGGTTGTCTTGTTTCATCCGTGCCCACACCCCATCTCTCTACCGACCATGGCAGGTGCACATCCATGGTTTACTAGGAGACTACTTGCTTCAGATTAATCTTTCTTTTTGTGAGCATCTCTTCACATACACCAAAAGCTGGGCATTATCTGTTACATCTGTGGACTCATCAATGGCTAAGGATATGCATACTGCGTTTTGAACAGCTGCATCAAGCTGTGCCAGTACATCCTCTGCTAATAGTTCAGATTTTCTGGTTGTTGTTGAAGCTGACAATGGGATTTGCTTGATTTTTTCACACGTCGTTTTTTTTTTACCGTCAAGTAAAGTCTCTGCAGCCGCATTTAAGCACTCCTTCACCACTGTCCCATCGCTGAATGCTTTCTTGTGTTGCGCCAAAATCCACGCAATCTTAATTGAACACTCATCTGCACGTTGCTGGCCTGTAAATGCATGTGTGAGGACAGGGGTAGACCGGTCATACTGTACTTTCAGTTCGATAACTTTACTTGCCCTCACTGCGGACTTCTGCGGGTATGTTTCATCAAACGATCCGTGTTTGGTCTCATAGTGACGCTTAACATTGCTAGTTTTTATTAACGCCACAGTTTCACAGCATATGAGACACACAGGTTTAGAACTGGCTGCAGGCAGTACGAACATGTATTGGTCCATCCATTGATCTTTAAAAGTTCGGTTTTCACTGTCTACTTTTCTCATTTTTGAGCAAGCCATTTTCACTCATCTCCTCTCTCTCTCTCTCTCTCTCTCTCTCTCTCTCTCTCTTTCTCTCTATTCTCTGGCGCTGAAAGATAAACAATTGATTTGATTGGCTTGGCTATTGATGACGTTTCTGTCGTATTAACTAAATTAGCTGCGCATGCACGAATGATTTATCTTTTTATTAGGCCTAACATTATAATTATAATATAATTTTCACGGGTCCGGGCAGAACCGTCACTGGGTCCGTGCCCGGACCGCGGTCCGCCATTTGGTGATGCCTGATCTACAATAATGCTATATTACTATATCCCCATATATACGATAGCTTCAAACTTTTATGACCTACCTTATCTTTTTCAGACTCTTATTATGAAAGTGTCTGTGCTTCTGTGTTTGTCAGTATAAATGCATAAGGTTTTGTACAACAGAACAAATAATTCCCAATAATTCCCATGTTGATGGTGATGGTGTTTGTGTGTGTGTGTGTGTGTGTGTGCGTGTGTGTGTGTATGTGTGTGTGTGTGTGTGTGTGTGTGTGTGTGTGTGTGTTTGTAAGTAGTGGTAGAGCTGCCCAACAGAACCTCCAGTAAATTCTTTTTACCTGGTTGAGACTCTTATTTTGACAGTGAATATCAAAAAAGTAAGATGGTGTTTGTGTGTATCTGTCAATGTGTGTGTATTGTTGTATGTGGCAGTAGAGCTGTCTACCATAGAGCCTCCAAAAAGCTTGTGTTACCAGGTTGATACACTTGTACATTTAATACCCATATGATGGTGATGGAGTTTGTGTATATTTTCACCTTCCAACAGCCCTTTGAAGTTGTCAGGACCGGCCAAAATGACCTCACAATAATGGTTTTTAAGCAAAATTGTCCTCACAATTATAGAAAGACATGCACACATATGCAAAGAACCACACATCAACACACACACACAAGTACATGCAAATACATTGTGTTGATTTATTTTAGAGTTGCTCTCATACCTGAGTTAAACGGCTAATAAAGAATGAGTTTAATTAGCCAATCAGAATCAGCTTTGCCCATTTCTACCTAGTAGCACCTGTACTCCCATCACTTCCTCAACAACTATTAAAGATATCAGAATGAGACCAAAACTGGATGATACAGAACAAAAAATATCTCTACATTTTTATATAAAAATTGTCAATAAACGTTTGGAATTGTAGAATTTAAAAGAGCTTGTCTGACCTTTTTGTGGAAAACTTTCAAGGATGGCAATTAGAGTGCACAGTTAATGGTCAGCAAGTAGAGCTGTGCCTAAAGACAGCAGACATCACTGAAGATGTAAAAAATGTCACAATTCTCTAAACTGAAGTTACAGCAACACCACACCAAGCGAGCGAAAGAGAGGGAGAAGGAGAGAAGTCAACTGCTAAGCTAAAGTAACTAGCAGATCTGAACAGCATGTAAACAGCTGCTGAGTTAGTGAAAGTCACTAAAAAGGAGAAGAGAGCTCTGAGTACTGGAGCAGAACTAGTGTGAGTTTAAATGTACATCAGGTAGTTATCCACTGTGATGAAGAAAATAGCAACATTAACTGTGCTCAGACAGAGCAGCAATAAACTCTGCCAGTAACAGAAACTGACTAAGATGGGACATCACACTGATGTCAGCACTTCACCACGTGAACGGCGTCACTAGTATTAGTGAAAAGACACTAGTAGAAGTAAATCACTGTGTAAAAGTGTTCCCGGATAAAAGTACAAAGTAGGTCAGTTAAAATTTAAAAATGTTAAAAGTAAACGTGTTACCGCGTTACTTTTGAAAATGTGGATTTATTCGTACACGAAGGACAGATCTGGTGCTGGGTACACCAAGTCTCTCACTGAATGACAGAACTTGAGGTGCTAATATCCTAAATTGATCTGGGTATGGTAACTACCATCTGTTAACCTCAAGACCTTTCTCTCCGTGTTTCACTTTTATTGCTTACATTCTCCTGGAAGGGAGTGCATCACTAAATCTCTGCAAGGATGTAGATAAACTCCTAAACAACAATAAAACCATAAAACCCAGATGTGTAATGGACTCCTTGGTATCTGGCTCTTCCAAGTTCAGCAGCTTGCCTAAGGTTTACATTCTTAACATCCTAAAACCAAAGTTGCCAACATGCAAAACAAATACAACCTTACAAGTACAAAAAAATGTCACTTCTGTATTTCTAGGGAAATTAGCTCCTGAATTTGTATTGCAGTCAATGGGAGAGGTGGAGGGTACTCCCATCACTTTGAGGCTCACGTTCAAATTCTGTATGTCTCTGTGGTTAGGTAGACACCATCTGTGAAACAGCACAAATTTGTCTTTTTTTTCAGAGGAGTTCTAGAGCTTCTCCCACTCTAGCGATGATGTCATCCACTCTCCCTGCTAGCTCTGAACATTCAATGCAATACCGCAACAGTTGACAAAATTCCAATTTAACCCAAAAGAGTCTCAAGTCTTGTGACCTGTTTTTAATGGTTCAACCATTTTTCTTTGTGGAAGTGTGACGCAGCAGTAGAGGTCCAAAGTTGGTCGTTTTGAAGACGTCTCCCCATTCATTCTCTATGGGAATTTTTATGCCTTTTATCACCATTTACGTCACCATGGTTACTTGAATCACTTAGAAAAGCCATGGGACACCATTCCCAATCAGGCCACACGCACTGATATATATAATGTCTGGGGTTTCTCAAAGGACTGGTTATGCACCGAAATTTTTATACCGAATATGAATAAGATGAATAAGTATGCACAATAATAATATATGCCTTCAATGCCATTGCATTGCAGGTGTAGGATAGTTATTTAATATTATTTATTAATTTAATTGCCCACTCATTAATGTGTGTTGTTTATATGTATATATGGTTTATATTTTTCCAGACACCCCCCGTTAAAATTTTAAACATTCATATTCCAGGCACGAGACCACCTGTGAGGCTATATAAGCTGTGGGCGAGCTGCATTCTTCAGTTGGCAGTTAACATTTATAAGTAAAGCAACTGAAGACCAGTTCACCCACAGTGCCTTTGTTATTTTACCTCACAGGCATGAATTTTTTTAAAGTGTGTCACCCCTGGAGTACACAACTTCATGGGCGTAACATATTTTTGGCGAGCCAGCCAGGAGTGAGTTCCTAAATCCGAGATCAGCAAGAGCTACTTCCAGTGAGACGAACCAGATCTTCAAATCATCATAATCATCATCATCATCATGATCTTCACCATTATCAGTAGTACCGCAGCAACATGAACATGGAGTCTTTACTGACTGAAGTCACTGCTTCCTCATACCAGTTGGACCACTCACACATTAAGATGTGAGTACACAAACTGTTCTATGCCTGCTGAAGGGGGCTCTCCAGCAAAACAAAAAGAGGGCTCATAAAGATTCTTGAAGGCCACCTGGAGGATATGGGACAAAAGGAAGGTGATGAAGAATGTGTCTATGTGTACCTGAAAGTCCTACTCTCATACATGGAAGGGATTAGAGAGGCGAGTCAGGGGAAAGCAACATTACACCTGATCAAAGCCACCTTTTTAGCCGCAAGCACCATGATGTCTCACCAGCAGGTGAGTGTCCCCTAAATGGCCAGTTTTCATCCCTGAGCCAGCATCCAACTAGGGAAGTAAGAAGCAGCTGAACATTTCCCGCACACCATTCTCAGGCCCATTCAAGAACTCCTGGGACCAGAAACATTGACTGGTTTAGCAGCTAACCAGACTCCTTTCAGTGGCTGGGTTGAAGTAGAGTTTAAGCTGTGCAATAAGGAAATGGAAACAGAGGCCCTTGCTGTCCCCATCCTTGTGTCAGATGACCCTAGAGTGGCAGCGAAACCTATAATAGGGTACAACGTTATTGAGGTGGTTAAAACTCAAAGCCCTGGTTCCAGAGTAGACTCTGCAGCTATAGCGACTGTCAGTGCTACCTTCTCCATCAGACCCAGAATAGCCAGGATGGTGGTAAAACTCATTCAAACCCCAGACCTAAGTGAAAATGTTGGAGTGGTGACAAGGGGCCGCAGAAAAGTCCACTTGCCTGCCAATGAGGTGACAACGGTCTCTGTGCCAGCTCGTCTGGGAGCCATGTTCAAGGGTCAAGAAGTTCTCTTCACCCCCAGTGACCAGCACCCACTACCGGACAGCCTGGAAGTGACGGAGGGCCTGGTAAAGACCAACACTGTGTAACATACATACCTCAGTCACAAGCCATTAAGGAAGTTCATTGTAAGGACATGCAGAGTTACGGACCCACAATTGACACTTTG
This sequence comes from Seriola dumerili, assembly GCF_002260705.1. Taxonomy (NCBI): domain Eukaryota; kingdom Metazoa; phylum Chordata; class Actinopteri; order Carangiformes; family Carangidae; genus Seriola; species Seriola dumerili. The sequence goes on from NW_019184223.1 coordinate 124,962, forward strand.
CGACTCTTCCCACCATCAAACTATCAAATTGATAGGAAACAGAGACAAAGGACCCCTCTTCCACAAACAGACCATGCTTTTAGCATGTCCGAATGACACAGAACCAGACCAAAGGTCAAAGGGTCAGCTCCAGAGGATCAACCAATGTACACCAGGCAACTGGAGAATATAGGCAAAATCTCCAGTTTGTAACAATAAGACTCTGTCTAATGATATTCGATTGTTTCTTATATAGGACAAATAACAACAAAAGGACTGATTAACACTAGGGTGTGAATCCTGGCCTCTCTGTGCCATGCATGTACGCACACACGCACACTTCCTTTGTCCCTTTCTAGATAAGAGTCATAAACTCTTCACAGACACAGATCCGAGAAAGAATGTAAAATTAAATATCTAACTGTTCTGTATCTCATGTGATGTTCCTATGCAATAGTTTAATCCCAAACTTCTATCCTCTAGAATGTTTGAAATGTAACGTAGACTTTGAGACAATGTCCTTCATGTGACCATACTGTCACACAAGGTAACACACACTACATGACATCCAGAATGTCCATATTATTATTATTACAGTCCAAGAACTTCTGTGTAATCCACATTTATAGACTTTTAGCTTTAGGAAATGTTTATATTCTGTTGTTGTTTGATCAGTTAACCACTTGTATTACGATTAATTCCAGGTTTGAAGGATATAATATGAAATCAACACTCGTATTACTTCTATCTGTCATTATTAGTGCAAGTAGTTTTATATGTTATTTCATTTAATGTTTTGTGGTCATGGTGGAAGACGGATGTGCGAGTTTATAAGTAAACTCTAGAATTAAATTATTCAAAAGTTCAGCGGAAAATTACTCTCTTCTCCAAGTGGAAACACAGGAGAAGTTGGGTGACGCCCCTGAAACATGCGCCAGCCCCCAGGGGAAAAAAGCAGCCATGAAAAAACTCACTTTTTTCATGACTTTTTTATTTTTCTTTGCCACATGCTCCAAGTAACATAATTTTTGTCTACATGCACGATCTTTTATTTTTATAAGCCAAGTCAAGACCAACTGAACCAAAATAACAGAAGTGCCTCAGAGTAATTTTGTAACTTTTAAATCATCGAGTTTTCCTTTTTGAAGCTTTTTGACAACTTTAGAGTCATCTGAGCAACGCCAGTCTCCTCTAAAGTTATCCAGCCAAAGTGAAGAGCATTAGAGTTTATTTCGCATCAACCCACAAGAGACGCCGGCAGATAACACCTCTGCATGACTGCCTGCAGAGAAGTTGACCAGAAATCAAGAATAACTGAGACAGAAAGTCTCCTGGCAAACTCCACCAGAGCTGAATCGCTGAGACACCGGCAGAATCCATCATCGTGATAACGGGACACGACCTCCAGGAAAATCCACCTAGATCCCGCGTCTCCGGGGTTACCATGGCAACCACAGCCACCTAGGTTCCAGCCAAGGGTCTTCAGCTACAGCGCAACTCACAGTAGGCCGGTCTTAACACTCTGCTCATAACTGGGTTGATGTCGAAATATAGCAATATTTAATCATTAAACATAATTCATAGCCATAGTGTATAGCCATAACATATTCTCTCCCACCATTGCCAACTCATCACACTGCTCATTTCATTATTATTTTCATTTTTATGATTATTACACCTTGCATTTACTCTGTAGATAGTAGTTTAGTTAATAAACTCTTGTATTTACACCCAGTTGTTGTCCTATTGTATTCTTTTGATGTAGAGACTGGAGATCCATTGAATTGAGAAGTCATGGCTATGTCATGGATATGAGATATGAGATTGATAAATTTGGCAATGAAGTAATTCATTGTTGTCCTCCCAGAGGACTGGTGCCCCATTTCAACGAGAGTAAATTCTAAAATTAAAGCTACAACTGGGAGGAAAAGTGCTTTTATTAATATTCCTATCGCCAACACTACTAACCACCCAATTTCACTGGACAAATGCACCATCCTTGGCCACCTTGACACAGTAAAAGCTGTCTCTTCTGCAACACTCTGTCCTGACCAGCCTGAGTCCTCAGTTTCAACTTTCACCAACCATGCCACCTGTTCTGCAGTCAGCCTGAACCCTGTGAACACAGGAACACAGAGAGGAAGAAAACATCAGCCCTGGCAATACACACCGTCCAAAGTGCCACCCTCCTGTTAGTCTGGAACACCTGTCTGAACACAAGTGGAAGCAATGAGAGAGATCTTGCATGAGGAGTGTGAGGCATTCACATATGATTAGAATGACATTGGAAGTATACCGACACTGAACATGCACATCACACTCAGTGATCCCACTCCTGGGCAGAAAACATACATGTCCATCCCGAAGCCATTCCACGCAGAGGTGAAGGAGTATCTCCAAGATCTGTTGAACAAAGGTTGGATCACCCCCTGTAGGTCCCCATACTCCTCTCCTGTGGTGTGTGTAAGAAAGAAGGATGGAAGTCTTCGCCTGCGTTGTGACTACAGGGAGTTGAACAGTAAATCAGTGCCAGACCATCATCCCATCCCCTCGCATACAAGACATGCTGGATTCCTGCATCCTGAGAGCTGCCCACTGACTGCCTTCATCACCCCTATGGGGCCTCTATCAGTGGACAAGAATCCCCTTTGGCCTTAGCTCTGCCCCTGCTGAGTTCCAGAGAAGCATGGAGGAATGCTTGTCAGGTCTCAGAGCCACAATATGCCAGCCGTACCTTGATGACTATCTTGTACACAACTCCACCTTTGAGGACCACCTTCAGCATGTGAAAATGGTGTTAAAGAGGTACGAGCAACATGGTGTTAAGCTCACTCCACGTAAATGTCCTGGTTGTCAAGGACCACTTAACCCGATTTACACAGGCTTACCCCACTAAAAACAAAGAGGCTAAGACTGTTGCAGATAAACTGTTCAACAACTTCAAAATCCACCATGACTTTGTAAAAGAGTGTGACAACCGTCCGGTTGAGATTAAAAGAACTGAGTGGTGTACGAGGGTCTCATACCAGCTCATATCATCCAGAGGGAAATGGTCAAGTAGAGAGGTTCAACAGGACCCTGCTGAGCATGTTGAGAACCCTGACAGAGGAAGAAAAGGCAGACTGGAAAACTTCTGTGCCTAAAGTTGTTCATGCCTACAACTCCACTCGCTCAAAGGCAACCGGCTATTCCCCCTTTTTCCTTATTTGTCAGATCACCCAGGCTCCCCATTTACCTCTTGTTCAACCTGAATGTCAGCGACAAACATGAAAGGTATGAGGACTATGTGACCAACTGGCAAAGAAGAATGAGAGAGACCTATTCCATCACCAGTAAGACAGCAACCAGGGAGGCTGCTCGTGGAAAGGTGCACTATGACAAGAAAACATATGGTCATGAGTTGCAACCTGGAGACAGAGTCCTGGTCAGAAACTTGTCTCCACCCCTTGTGGAATCCAGAGGCAGAGCACTTTGAACCTCACTTTACCCAGGTTCTCGTCACTGCTCCAGAGCTCCTTTTATCTTAGCCCCTTGTTCCTGGATCTCTGCACCACCTACCTGCTCCTGAAAAACCATCCCTGCACCACTCATCTACCCCTGCCCCCCTATACCACTTACCTGCTACTGAAGCCCCACAACCAATCCAAACAGTCTTTCATGTTTCTGAACAGAGCACACCCATGCTACACTATACCGGTGCGGACAGTGTGGGGTTGGAGGGACACACAAGGGAGGTTCATGTCTGACAACACCTGTTCTCCACTGAAGTTGAAGCGCTTTGGGTATACCTAATTATACGGACATTAAAATGGTGGACATTAATGTTATACCCAATTTGGTCAGCTCCAAAGCTCCCTTAATGCCTTGGAGGCCTTGGTAGTTTAACGACACTGTAATTTTAAGTGCCTACTACTATGCGTATGTGTATTTTTGATAATGAACCCTGAAGATGTTGACCTTGTTTTACCTGCATTACATTTTGCCTGAGCGCCACCTGTAATTCAATTAAGTCTGTTATATGTATTGTGTGTGTAAACAGAATTGGATATTGTTGGCCGACTTGAGATCTGTTTACTTTTACATGGTTACAGTGAGTTATGACTTATCCATTCTTTAAAGAGGAACCTCACACTTAAAGCTGCAGTATGAGAGTGTGAAAGGTGATAAATTAAAGTTGTATTAAGTTGGTACAGACATATTGTTGAAAATTTTAATGGTGTTAAATGTCAGGAGACATTTTGAAATGTGGCACATAGGATAGTTATTCAATATTATTTATTAATTAAATTGCCCACTCATTAATGTGTGTTGTTTATATGTATATATGTTTTATACTTTTAGACACCCCCGTTAAAATTTTAAAAATTCGTATTCCAGGCATGAGACCACCTGTGAGGCTATAGAAGCTGTGGGCAAGCTGCATTCTTCAGTTGTCAGTTAATGTTTTTAAGTAAAGCAACTGAAGCCCAGCTCGCCCACAGTGCCTTTGTTATTTGTCCTCACAGGCACTAATTTTTTTAAAGCGTGTCACCCCTGGGGTACGCAACTTCATGGGCTTAACACAGGCACATAATTAATTATTTCCCCTTTTATTGGGGACCACAAGGAAGGACCCCTGGGGGTTACCAGACTTCACCTTGAGAAACACTGGTCTAAGGCAAAGACTGCAATAAAGATGGACATAGCCTTTGTGATGTCACCCACAGGTTTCTGACGAACGGTTTTCATGCTCAGAGTGAGTTGCTCCACAGTTGACATCTTGGAAGTGTCTGACTCCACCCCTAACTCCCATGTAATCCAAAAATGGACAAAGAGGTGGGGCGTGTGTGGAGCCGAGACTTTAGTTCATGTCGGTTTGTGGTTAAAATTTGCTAACCTATCTGTCACTCAAGGTGACCAAGCCCTCAATTACACACAACTGTAAAAAAAAATGTAAACAGGTGAGTTGTATAAAAATTCACCCTCCATGCAGTTCAAAAGAAACTATTAAACCATTAACTAAAATTATTAATATAATATACTGTTAAAAATAAAACACTGTTTTTTGTACCAGGCTGTAAACATGTTATATCTGCTGTAAAGTTGGACATTTTAACATGGGAGTCATTGGGGCCAGACTCAAGTGGTCATTAGAGGAACTGGAGTTATGGTATTTCCATGCTTCATTTTTCAGCCTTGGAGGTTGCCACTTGATCTAAGGCACTGGTTTCTGGTATTTCATAACTCATGGCCCACTTGAAAATCTTAAAAATGTTGGCAACATCCCACCCAGTAATAATACAGAGGCCAAATGATCCTTCTCAGAGCGCCTTTTATTTTAACATAATGATCAAACATTCAGGACTGAACTGAAATCAGGGGAAGCTCTTTTTTGTTTGATGGAGGAGGGATCTCTTGTCGATTCGCCATCTGTCTCTATACTCTTTAATTTTAACTCTTCCTGTTGCTAACCAGCTATCTATTATGATTCTCCAATTTTTGCCATGTTTGTAATATTTTGGCTCACGATCAGACTAAGATAGCAAACAAGTATAAGCTGTCTGGCAACAACGACATAAAAGTTCCTATCATTATCTTATCACTATTGCAAGCCTTAATATGAGAAATTAGTTTCTAAACATTTTCTGTTGTCTTAAAACACACAAAATGTATTGATATGTTTGCTATTTTTTAATACCTTTTTTTACCACAACTGTGCTGAAATTATTTGTCGCCCACTTGCAATACCTTCATGGCCCACAGGTTGGGAATCATTGCCATACTAGATGTTAGGCAATCGGCCCAGTTTCTCCGACCAAAGAGTTTACTGGCGATGTAATAACTACACATCAATCCTTAGTTCCCACTGTACATAAACAACGCAAAAACACTTTGCTTCATTCTTTGTGGATAGGGCTACAGTCTCCTGGGTAAGGTATAAGGTCATCATCTAAGGTCTTTTTTATTACTAAGAGGTGTTGACCACGGTGGTGGAAAATCTGACTGACCTTTCACTACACTTTAATTTTTTATTTGTCTTCTGTGGTGTCCACTAAGAGCTCATAACTTACTGTAATTCTAGGGATAGCTACTGTGTTGTTCTATGTGTTGCATTCACCTTTTAATGAGAAACATGAACTACACAGAACTACAGATTTCTTTCTGGACAATTCTTGTGATAAACAGATGGATTTGTTTAGTCCTTTTTATGGTGGTTGTCTTGGCCCAGTAATTCACATCAATCTCAACAAACCAGAATAAACTGACCAGAGTCCATCTGAGTCAAACCAAACAGTGAAGGTGTTAAAGCAAACTGTTAGATGTTATAGTTACAAGTCAAGGTACAATTTTAACTTCCTGTTCCTCTTCTTGCCCCTGTGTTGGAATAATTCTGTAATTGTAATTCTTTTAGTTGTACTTGGGTCTTTAGGTGCAGCCAAATCTCATCATATCTTTAATGGAAACACTGACCACTTACAGGCTGCTTATAGACAGGAGGCAGTTCAGGGTTCATTTGACATATCTACTCAGGATTTCCTAAAAGATCTCATTGTCCAGGACAAGATGAATGAAACATCCATTGTGGATGATGGACCATGTTGGTGTAGTGTAAATACCATTATTAAGAATTTGCTCTTGTTGAAAGGGGGCACCAGTCCTCAGGGAGGACAACAATAAATTATTCCATTGATTAGTGGGATCAATCTCAAAACAGAAGCTGCCAATTTTCTCGATTCCATGGATTTCCAGTCTCTACTTCAAAAGAACACAACAGGACAACGACTGAGTTTAAAATAAAGAAGTTTATCAACTACACTTCTATCTACAGAGTAAATGCAATGTGTAGTAATCATCAAGATATAATTATATCATATATATAATATAATTAAAAAGTTATAAAATTATAAATCATATTAAGATATATAATATACAGTATGTTTTAGTAAGAGCTTAGAGCTAAGAGCTGTTGCTAAGTGAAATATGTGAAATGATCACAACTGTTTGATCCCCTGGGGGCTGGGGCACATTTCAGGGTCGTCACTCGTCTTCTCCTTTGTTTCAACTTGGAGAAGAGAGTAATTTTCCACAGAGCTTTTGAATTGTGTAATTCTATAGTTTACTGATAAACTCTCACATTCGTCTTTAACCATGCCCATCAAACATTAAAAACTTAACAACATATAAACTTAATGGCACAAATAATGACAGACAGAAATAATACAAATGTTGATTTCATATTACATTGTTCAAAACCTGAAATTAATCACAATACAAATGGTTAACTGGTCAAATAGCATAATAAACATTTCCCAAAGTTAATAGTCTATAATTGTGGATTACACAGCAGTTCTTTGACTATAATAGTAATAATAAAGACATTCTGGATGTGATGTAATGTGTGTTACCTTGTGTGAAGGATGCTGACAGTGTGGTCACATTAAAGATATTATCTTAAAGTCTACATGTTACATTTCAACCATTCTAGAGGATAGAGATCTAGGGATTGACTTATTAAATAGATGCATCACATGGGTTACAGAACAATTACAGATTTAATTCACATTTTCCTCAGATCTGTATCTGTCAGTCTGTTCTACTGGTCTCTACTCAGGACTATCAAATTGATAGTTTGATGGTGGGAACAGTAAGAATGTATCAGTTTTGGGTCGTTAACTCTGTATGTCCTAACCATGAACTTCTTTACAAGCTCGTGACTAATGCCACACAAGGTATGTCCGCTACATGGTACTAATTTTTGTCCATTAATTTAAAATGCCAAAAAATGTAGGATTGTATCTGACAATGGCTGCAACCCAAAATTATTATGATTCCAAAAAGAGCTACAGCAGGAGGCGCAAAGGTGTGTGTCTTGCATTTGAAGCTTCAAGAAACAACACTAACACCATAGGGCCATTAGACAGCCAAATTAGGTGTACTGCCTGTTGCAAATGTGAGGCTTCATCACTGACAAGTTGTGCTCTGTCAAGACAATAATCCACAGAATCTCTCCCGCTCACAAACATGGCCGATTTTATTCACTGCCATATATCAGAACATTGAGGTGTGCTGTTCCTTTAAAAGAGCTGTTTCAATGTTTACTTTGTTGTACTGTTTGTTCAAATAAACTTGGTGTAGTTTCTCCCCACTGTAAGAGCCCTGAAGTAATCCTGTTGTTTTCCACTCAACATTTGCTGAACCTTAAAGAGCATATGTTTGTAAGTAATACTAACCTTGAGGTGAAGCTAACTTAATTTGAAACAGTAGTTATTTTAAGAACGATCTTGACGCTATCTGTGTTAGCCTGTCTATGGAATGTTATGTTAGCATTAAGCTAATCATTACCTATAATACTACTATTCTACTACTATAATATTCATAGATAAAAACTAACTAACTGTTAATTGTTTATTTGTGAATATTATAGTACATATTGATGCGTATTTATGTTGTGTATGCCAGTTAGTAACTCAGTGTTTGTTAATATAGAAATAAGAGTCTGTTAATGAGAAAATAAGAGTAAACACATACAAATAGTGGTCTTGAATCTGGACCACTGCGGTTAGGAATAAGCCTTTGTGGTAAACGCTCTACCAGGTGTGCCTGCGGGGCGCCCTGGCAATATGTTTTCTAATTACTAAATTACTAAATTCAAATATATAAAAATACAAACAGCTCTTCTGTTTGAGTCCACATGTATTGCATTTCGGTCTTGAGCTGGTTATTTGATTGTGTATTAGAAGTTTTATGAAATGGTCTATACAGAGAAATCAGGGCCATACTAAAACGATTTAAGATTATGGTATGGAATGCATGATTGCAGCGCATGACTTTTACCCATGGCAGTGGTGTGGCTTTAGTGATGGTAATGTCGGGTTAGGGTTAATTTTTAGACTGATATATTGGGACCAGAGACCTGGTGCAGGCAGGGGAACAGGAAGAGGGACAAGCTGGGGCAGAGACTGAATGTTCAAATCAAAACACTTACATATAGCACCTCATAAATAAAAATTTTAAAAAACAACGCTATCCAAACAAATAGTCCATAAGAACTATTCAAGAGTAAGCAAGAGTAGCAGCAAGCAGACAAAAAGATACCAATCACAACTTCTGGTCAGGATTTTAAAAATAAAAGTGGAAACAGGATGGAGATTAGTGAGGTGGGCCTTTGAGTTGAAGTGACAGGCTTTCTGTCCAGGCAGCCATATGCACAACTAGTCAACTAAATCTGTGGGGAGATTCAGATCGTGGATCATGATTCTACCTATAAGATTGTGATATGAGCTTTTGACCTGATCGTCCACCACTTGTTTAAATGAATGCCGATAAATAAACAGTTTATCTCTTTCATGTACTACCTTCACCAGTCAACTAGGTGTTCAGATAACAAACCCCAGAATAGGCCCAGATCCAGAAGACAGTTTGAACAAAGTCGCCTGTTCCACATTTGGTACTCCTTTCCCCTCTACATCATGATGGGAGATAAATAACTTACTGCATAGGTTCCCAGTAGACAGCATGTCCTCATATATTGAATGTTTGGCCTGCATTCAGCACAATGCATGTGCTCTGAGCTGGGAAAAGTTATAAAGTGAACCTCACAGGGCGGTCAAGCTGTGCTTTTTCTTGTTTCAGCTTTAATTTCCACACGCAGCACACAGTTTTTCCTTCAACATTTCTGCCTTTGATATGATCCAGGGTCAGGCCCCCTGTTGCTATTAAGGCCTTATAAAGCAGCGGTGCTGGTGCCAGTTTGGTATGCCTTATCCCCCTGAAACCAGCCTGAGCACTGCGGCCTCGTTTTATGCAATGCTCACTTGTGAAATGCATGATTACGCAAACCAGGCTGTTTACCTTGGATTACAATCAATAACTAGGTGCCCTGTGAGATTTGTATTAAAGCGAGAGGCAGCAGGCGGCTCTACCCTGTGAAGTGGTCAACGGCTGTGTGGAACAGCAAGCAACCACTGTGAGTGGCAGATAAAAGATGAATTATAGATATCCAGCCCCAGGGCTAAACGTGGAGGTGGGTGGGGTGGGGGGTGGGGGGTCAGTGCCTGTCTTGAGTAACGACTCTCAGTGGTGGGGCTGGAGAAGGTGAAAAGGTGGGCATATGTGTAGCAAGCAGATAAATTACAGGATGTATTTTTGCGGTAAGCAGCAGAGATGCAGGTGCGCAGCTCATTTATCATGCTGTGAACTATATAAAAAATGGTTCAAGAAGCTGTTAAAGATGTGTCAGGGACAAGGATTTTCTCCAGTAGAACAGAATTACAATTTGGAGCTGCTCCACTTCAAACAAATTGCAATACCTCAGAGAGTGACGGGCATGTAATTTCAACACTGTGTTAGACGTGCTGGCTCTGATGCTGCGGCTGTGCAAAAATTGTTAAATGTATACCAGCAGTTCACATTCCCAGGTGTGACTCTATGAGTCTTTGATTTTCTGCAGACGAGTCACAAAAGAGAATGCATTTAGTCAAATTCATCAGCATTGGTGTGATACTGCTGCAAGTACTGTAGTAATGATACAAGACATGACTGTTGATACAGTTTGGATAGTGTTGTTTTAAGAGCATCTTTGTTCATTATCATGATGATGATTTCTTTTGAAGGGTTTATACCAACAAACCTAAAATGATATCAACCCACATCTTCATATGTATTTATTTTTCTGTGAAAGGCACAGACACAACCTAAACAACAACAAAGGTTGTTTGTTTCCAACTGTCTGATACGACACATATGAGTGTCTCCTGAAGTAGTGCCCCTACAATTAATATGACCTCTAGATGTTGCCTAGCAACAAAACATAATTAGGGGCCATAATAACCTGCTGCACAGATGACATATGGGCTCGTTTTTTACAGGACAGTCTCAAAAGACATAGGGCTACCATTTCAAAATACAAGTACATTTTTGTTAATTGTTTTTAAAGTGTATTAATGCTAAATAAGAACCATCTGAGAACTAAAGATCATTGTATTAGTATCCGTTTCCACAAGTATGCATAAATCATCCACTTGCCACCCACTTGATAAAATAATTTTTCCTGATTTAGAGACCCTTACCCGATCACACATTACTGTTATTTCTCAGTGGTACATAGTGTGGCACTATTATATAGTGACATATTACACTCAAGGAGGCTGGTTTTAAATAAATAAACATTTATTTAATGGGAATGGAAACATTTTTAATCCATTCAAACTATAGTTCTCAATATCACTACTGCATCTTGAACACAAACTATTTAAAAGATAGATAGATAGATAGATAGATAGGTAGGTAGGTAGGTAGGTAGGTAGGTAGGTAGGTAGGTAGATAGATAGATAGATAGATAGATAGATAGATAGATAGATAGATAGATAGATAGATAGATAGATAGATAGATAGATACTTTATTTATCCTTGAGGGGAAATTCATGTGTCCATTGTTGATAATAATAATAATAATAATAATAACAGTTGATAATAAATAAACAATAATAATTAGATTATTCCACTTCCTTTGGGTGAGGTGTTGTAAAACCTGATGGCAGTGGGAACAAAGGATCTCCTGAACCTCTCTGTTCTGCAGTGCAGTGAGATGAGAAGTTTGCTTCTGTAGCTGCTTCTCTGTCCTGCCAGAATGTTGTGGAGAGGATGGTTGGTATTGTCTAAAATGGCCTCCATCTTACATTGCATGTATCTCTCCACAACAGTCCTGAGTGAGTCCAGACTCCTGCCAAGCACAGACCCAGCCTTTTTGACCAGCTTGTCCAGTCTCTTTGTGTTCATGTCTGACATGCTGCCGCCCAGGCATACTGCAGCATAAAAGAGTACACTGGCCACCACTGACTGATAAAACATGTGCAGCATTTCACTGCAGATGTCATAGTACCTGAGCTTCCTGAGGCAAAAGAGCCGGCTCTGCCCCTTCCGGTAGATGCATCCGTGTTCAGGGACCAGTCCAGTTTACTGACCAGGTGCACACCTAGGTATTTATAAGTGTGCACTACCTCAATGTCCTTCCCTTGAATGTTGACTGGCTGAAGGGCTAGCCTAGACCTCCAAAAGTCGATGACCATCTCCTTGGTCTTGGAGGTGTTCAGAAGGAAACGGTTCTTGTTGCTCCATTCACTGAAGGCCATTGTCAGATCCCTGTATTCCTCTTTCTGCCTGTTCCTGATACGCACCACAGGAACAAAGCTCATAATAACATTTGACCAATGCTAAGTTCAGCAGTCAATACAGTCTAAGCACTTATGTGTACATGACAAAAAATGAAGCTTAAAATATGTTCACATTTTAGAGTATGTAATTAATATTTTCCTTATACAGTATATATTAATTCACCAACCTGCAACCCATCCACTGTTGAACTGAATGTTAATCCATAGATTAACTTTAACTGTGATCAATGCATCACTACACTCACAGGAACTTATTGCAGAGACTACAACACATCATTGGCATAAAAGGAACTGCACTCGGTTGGTTTGAGTCATATTTATCACATAGATTCCAGTTTGTTCATGTTAATAATTACTCTTCTATGCACACAAGAGTTAGTCATGGAGTTCCACAAGGCTCTGTGCTAGGAACGATACTTTTCACCCTATATCTGCTTCCTTTAGGGAATATTATCAGGAAGCACCAGATAAATTTACAGTGTTACACAAACGCCAGGTGAGACTAACCAATTGGTCAAACTTCAGGCATGTCTTGAAGACATAAAGACCTGGATGACCAGCAATTTCAGTAAAAACTGAAGTTACTGTACTGTACTTTATCAGGATGTCTTAATAACTCAGTCAAAAGCCTCCAGCTGATTCAAAATGCTGCAGAACGAGTACTGACAGGAACAAGGAAAAGAGATCACATCTCTCCTGTGTTGGCTCCTTTGCACTGGCTCCTGGTAAAATCCAGAATAGAAATTAAAATCCTCCTCCTCACCTGCAAAGCCCTTTGTATCTTAGACCTCATAGTTCCCTATTAACCTAACAGAACACTCCACTCTCAAAATGCAGGTCTATTTGTGGCTCCTAGAGTTTCTAAGACTAGAATGGGAGGTATAGCCTTCAGCTATCAGGCTCCTCTCCTGTGGAACCAGCTCCCAGTCTGGGTTCAGGAGACAGAACCTTCAGCTATCAGGCTCCTCTCCTGTAGAACCAGCTTCCCAGTCTGGGTTCGGGAGGCAGAACCTTCAGCTATCAGGCTCCTCTCCTGTGGAACCAGTTCCCAGTCTGGGTTTGGGAGGCAGACTCTACATTTCTCTCTACATTTAAGATCAGGCTTAAAACTGTCCTTGATACAGTTAGGGCCGGCTCAAATGAGTCCATCCCTTAGTTATGCTGCTATGGACCTAGACTCCTGGGCAATTCTCATGATGCACTGAGCGCACTCTCTCTCTCTCTTTCTCTCTCCATTTATATCCATTATTCTCTCCATTACTCTTCTCCATTATTATTATTATTATTATTATTATTAGTAGTAGTAGTAGTAGTAGTAGTAGTAGTATTGGTAACACTAGTACGTATAGGTATTAGCATGATTATTTCCAGGAAAACAATTAATGATTAACTGTTATTATTTTCACTGTTACCATTAACAATCAACAGTATATACTGCTGTCCATGGTCTCTCTCTCTCTTTCTCCTCCCTCCCTCTCCTCCCCCACCTTCTCTTTCTCCTCTCAAACCCAACTGGTCGAGACAGATGGCCGCTCACCCTGAGCCTGGTTCTGTTTGAGGTTTCTTCCTGTTAAAAGGAAGTTTTTCCTCCCCCCTGTCGCCAAGTGCTGCTCTTTGTGGGAACTGTTGGGTTTTTCCCTATAATAAAGTAAGGCCTTGACCTTAGCCTGTAAAGTGCCATGAGATAATGTATATTATGATTTGGCGCTATACAGATAAAATTGAACTGAATTGAATACACTGTTTACATTTGTCCATGTTTGGCAGCAGCGGCACTAAAATATTTACTGCCTGGTGTCATCACATGGTGTCATCACAAACATCACTCAGCCGTCACAGTCTCCTCTATACGATGTAGTGTTATAATGTTGTAGTAATAGAAAATAGGGACATATAATGTCTTTACCTTAAGCTTGTACAACAGTTCTCTTAAAATAAATCTGTATGTTAAGTTCCTACAACACCAATCACTTCCATACATCACTGTAAATGTCCACTAACCCCTCCCACACCTCATAATCTTCAATTACTCAGCCACAGTGTCACCAATGAGTTTGATTAAAACACCTCCAAACACCATAAATCATGAATAAATAGCTCTTTACCTATTATTTACATATAAGGTCCAAACATCACAGTGAATTTTATTGGGTAAATAGGTTGATTTGGAGAACAGTTTATTTTCATAAAACCTCTCTGTCACCATGAAGTTGAAAGTGTTCCCTTTGCCACCAAAACTTAAAAAAACAGTATTATATTGTGACTATTAAACTGCATGGAAGGAGATTTGACATCATGCATTTGCATTGTATCTCCATGTGTAATGGTTACATGACAGCTCTCTTTATTACTGGTAATACTGTATTATTGTTTCCTTGCACGTTCCAAGTGTACTATGACTTATCCATGTATGCTACACCACAAAGAGGAAATAAAAGCTTCACTTGGAGAGCAGTTGTGTTCTTCCACTTAGCAATGTCATTGTCAGCTTTCTGCTTCATTCTGGTAAATAGTTGCATAACAACTAAAAGTGCTAAAATGTAATGAGACACAATACTTTTGTTTAAGCAAAAGTATTATATTTCACATTACAGTGAATTTACTAGCACAATTACTACTAGCAGCAGTTGCACAACTACCACTAGTTTTCTACTCTTTTCTTTGACATTTCAACACATCTTGAGCTAAAAGAAATTAAATTCCACTGAGGTCTTGAAGCAGAGTCTCTTCAATTATTGCTGAAGCTCTGAGCCTAGACGCCACTGTAAATGGATAATAATATGCAGTGATTATTGATGTGCAGCAGGCCGAGCTGCTGCAGGATTAATGCCTCTGACGCCTCATGTGCAGAGCGAGCTCGTCTGTTTCACTTCCTACTATGCCTATGTAAGGCCTGGGCAAGGGAGGCAGTGTGATTATTGCCGCTGTGTTCTGCTGTGCATAGATGAGATATGGTGTGTATGTGTGTGTGTGTGTGTGTGTGTGTGTGTGGGTGTGTGTGTGTGTGTGTGTGTGGGTGTGTGTGTGTGTGTGTGTGTGGGTGTGTGTGTGTGTGTGTGTGTGGGTGTGTGTGTGTGTGTGTGTGTGGGTGTGTGTGTGTGTGTGTGTGTGGGTGTGTGTGTGTGTGTGTGTGTGGGTGTGTGTGTGTGTGTGTGTGTGGGTGTGTGTGTGTGTGTGTGTGTGGGTGTGTGTGTGTGTGTGTGTGTGTGTATGTGTGTGAGAGGGAGAGAGAAAGAGAGAGAGAGACTGGGAGATTTTCCAGTGGTGAGGAAAAAGCTGAGCTCAGACTTCAAAGGTGTGTCAGGGCATGCAGCGCTCACCCAGCCTGGTGTAGATGCCAGCTCTGTGTGGCCATGTAAATTTCATGACAAGTATCTATCCTTGTAGCTATCTAGTTATCAGTCTACTTGCTTTCACATGCATGGTTTGTTCAAATAAATATTCGCACACAAACATTCATTAAAGACCATTCTCCATGTGCGCTAACACGTCTCTTTTCCTATGTGGTCTTCCCACTGGTGTATTGTGTTTCTCTTCAACTTGCCAGCTGTCAAATGCAAGGGAAAGCTTCACTCCACCTCTTTATTTTACCCCTCCTCTCTGGCTCTTTCACCCTGTTGGCCCTGTGTCTTCCGCACCTCTGTAGCGCTCGCCTATCCAACTCTCTGAACCCAGATCTTCTCTCTGGAGCCGGGCTGTCAAGGCGAACTGAGCCCTAGCTCTGCTTCTTTTTGCCTGAGAAAGCTGGAAGCTCACTGAACACAGACAGCAGGGCTGGAAAGTCTAAAAACACAATAACTGAAATAGAAGTTCAGCTTTAATTTTAGTTGAGGTGAAATCAATGGTCTGCTTATGTAAAAGCAAAAAGCAGCATATATAATGTGGAGACCCTTGGAGCTCTGGGTTGTTTTTTCAAAGCCAAGTGTTTTTATTTTCATAAAGTATTTATATTATTTAGCTATCCACTCCACAGATTTTCAGCACATAAATAATATCTATTTGTGGGTGTACAGAGATATGAATCATTTTGATGGGATATTCTGAGCCATAGTGTAAAGCCCTGGTCACACCAGAAAGTGGCAGTTCATCCATCTGTGCTTGCAACATAGTGATAGAAGTAAGCCTGTGATGACAATTAAACTAGTGTAGAGGTCGGCCTAGGGCAGGAGTATTCAATTAAAATTCAAAGAGGTCCAGTTACAAAAATGTCCTCCCAGCAAAGGTCTGAATCTTATATTGTCACTCAAAATAGTGTACCCTGATGTAAATAAAAAACAACATACGTACTTTTCTATATCATTTATTGTCAAATTTCAAGTGTTTTCAATATACTTTAAACATACCGATAAGTCTGAACTTGTATGGCACTTGAATGGAAAACATTACTGTAGTAATGTACATTTACTACATTTCAAGTAACTGAATTTCTTCTGAATAAAATAAATAAAAAGTGCAAACACAGCTTTGAGCAGCCTGAACTTAGGGTAATGTAAAAACATTCAGAATCTTTTGAATAAAATAAAAGTGCATCTTTAAGAAAAAATGTAAACAAAAGACCTTGGAGCTGCCCACCCCCTTTTTTAAACATGTATTAACTACATTCGAAATAAAATAACACAGGAACCTTAATGCCTACATTTCAAGTAAAATAGAACAGGGCAGAATTTACTGAATAAAAGAAAAGTGCAGAGCTTTGAGCAGCTCCCTTTCTCCTCTCTCCTCTCCTTCCTCCTTTTCCAACTTCCTTTCCTAGTGAGAGAAATGGGCATGTAACTTTCCCGCCAGCAGTTTGAATCTTGGCTTAAATGGGGTTAGTGCCATTCTCATGCTCATGTGGAGATGCTCATTGGTAAGCCTGGAACAGTACTTTGTTTTAATAATGTTCATCATAGAGAAAGCTGTCTCACAGCTGTAAGTTGATCCAAACATGGTTAAGGTGTGTATTGCTATGGTTTCAAGCACAATCTGTAACCAGAAAGTAGCAGAGTCAGTTGTTTCAAAATCAGTGAGCTCTAATTGTAAAGATCCAGGATGTGCCCACTTGAAGGTCTGTGTCACCTCCTTTGAAAATCCTCTGATTTTTCTGATAAGGAATGGATTCTTGATTAGCAGGAGGAGCTGGTGTCCAAGGTTGAAGCTGACAAATCGATGACAGAAGTTTCCAATCAGCTTGTGTATGAAGCTGACATAAGGGGAAATGTCTCTCTTACCCTGAATTTGTTCCCGCATTTGTGGGAAGTGCTCACACTCTCCTTGGAGATCTTCTTTGAAAATGTCCAGCTTCATCTGGAAGGAGCGGACAGTTTTCATCAAATCACAGACAGAATTTTTCTGACCCTGCAGCTTTAAATTGAGCTTATTAAGGTGTCCTGTAATGTACACCAAAAAAGCCACCACATCCATCTTGTCGTTATCTTGCAAAAAGTTTGCAAACTGTGTTGCTTTTTGTCTCTTGAGCTGCTGTAAGAAAGCAGCTATTTCCTTTTGGATGGACCAGAAGCATCCCAGTGCATTCCCTTTGCTTAGCCATCTCACGTTGTTGTGGAGTAGTAGGTCATTTGCATCTGCCTCCATTTCTTTCAGAAATTCTCTCAGCAGTCGATGCTGATGGGATGAGGATGCCCTGAGGAAGTTGATGAGTCTCATCATGGTATTCATTACTTCAGCAAACTCTTCAGACAGAATGGCACAGAGAACAGTCTGATGGATGATACAGTGGTAGGCTATGAGATCAGGGTTGTCTTGTTTCATCCGTGCCACAGCCCCCTTCTCTCTACCAACCATGGCAGGTGCACCATCCGTGGTGACTGAGACTACTTGCTTCAGATTAATCTTTCTTTTTGTGAGCATCTCCTTTATCCCCTCATATATATCCTCTCCTCTTGTGTGTGTCTCAAGTGGCATTAAACCCAACAGGTCCTCACACATCTCTTTCTTCTCTTTGTGAAGAAATCTCACATACACCAAAAGCTGGGCATTATCTGTTACATCTGTGGACTCATCAATGGCTAAGGATATGCATACTGCGTTTTGAACAGCTGCATCAAGCTGTGCCAGTACATCCTCTGCTAATAGTTCAGATTTTCTGGTTGTTGTTGAAGCTGACAATGGGATTTGCTTGATTTTTTCACACGTCGTTTTTTTGTTTACCGTCAAGTCTCTGCAGCCGCATTTAAGCACTCCTTCACCACTGTCCCATCGCTGAATGCTTTCTTGTGTTGCGCCAAAATCCACGCAATCTTAAGTGAACACTCATCTGCACGTTGCTGGCCTGTAAATGCATGTGTGAGGACAGGGGTAGACCGGTCATACTGTACTTTCAGTTCGATAACTTTACTTGCCCTCACTGCGGACTTCTGCGGGTATGTTTCATCAAACGATCCGTGTTTGGTCTCATAGTGACGCTTAACATTGCTAATTTTTATTAACGCCACAGTTTGACAGCATATGAGACACACAGGTTTAGAACTGGCTGCAGGCAGAACGAACATGTATTGGTCCGTCCATTCATCTTTAAAAGTTCGGTTTTCACTGTCTACTTTTCTCATTTTTGAGCAAGCCATTTTCATTCATCTCCCTCTCTCTCCCTCTCTCTGACGTTGACGTTTCTGTCGTATTAACTAAATTAGCTGCGCATGCACAAATGATTTATCTTTTTATTAGGCCTAATATTATAATTATAATATAATTTTCAGGTCCGGGCAGAACCGTCACTGGGTCCGTGCCCGGACCGCGGTCCATCATTTGGTGATGCCTGGCCTAGGGTTAACCCTAACCCTAACCCTACCCTGCACCCATGGGCTGTCAGTTGCCGACCACTGCACTAGTGACTTCTAATATGTGAACATGACCTGGATCATTTTTGCTAACTTCCATATATTCCATTGTGTTTACATGGGTGTTTGTTTACTAAAGAAGCAACAATAAAATTTGGGCACTGCAGTTCCTCAAATGGCCACTGGAGTCTGGTTCCAAAAGTGAATCAATCCCCATAGATGCCCATATTAAAATGTCCATTGTTTACATTTTATTAAGGCTTAAATGAGCAATTTGTAATTTTTTTCTGTTGCTACAAAGTTAATGTTAGCATTGTTTACTTACCTGTCTAGAAAAAATGTTTTGAGTTCAGCATCAAACTTCATTCCTTTACACACCAACAGCTGTCTCCAGAGGTGTAAAGAAACACCAATGTTAACTCTTGTTTCTGTCTTTTCTTCTACTGAAGTTAGCATGCTAACCAGCTAGCCCCGGCCCGTCTCATCACTGTAGCCTCCAGCCTGCCTTGAGGACACAGTGTTGCTCAGGGCATATTGTAAGACAATGATGACTGAAGCTTTTGTCAAGCAACAATCACTACCACCTGCTCTTGGCAAAAAACAATGTTCAGCTGCAGAGAAAACTTACAAATAGCCCCTTTGAAGTTATGCATAATTGAGGGCATGGCCATGTTGAGTGACAGGGCGGTGCCAGCACAGATGGCTAACTGATTGGTGTCTAGCCGCTAGCTCAAGTCTGCTCAGTGTGACGTAATGGAGGCTACATCCATCTTTATATACAGTCTATGCTCCACAAACACACAGCCCCAGCCACAGCCACAATGAACCAGGTGAACTGAAGATAATATTACCTAAGGCTAATATGTATTTTTCCTGACAACTTCATGTTTCCAGCCAAAAAGTTAGGAAGACAAAGTCCAAATGTTTTAAAGCTGCACTTCACAGTTCTGGTGTTTTGTGTTAAGGCTAACAGGAGACAGGAGAGCCTGCATTTCCCATGCTTAGGCTTTACTTGGGGGCCGACCCAGGTAGATAAAATCAATATTGAATATTATATTATTTAGAATTACAAGTTCATTGCTCTTGAAAAGGGTATACTTTTATTATTATGTTTTCATAATTATATCAGTGTCAAAAAAGTGGTCTTGAAAATAATATAATTTATTGCAATTATTTTTGGGACAATATGTCATCCAACTAAAATAGTTAGGGTTAGTCGTGACAAAACCATGTAGAAGCTTGGTGATGTAGTGACTACTAAAATGGCTAATTGTTGAGTTACTGTGACTGTGTCATGGTTTGCTATGGCAGACACCTTTTGTTAGTTTTGTTTGGACTTTTCGCACTTCCTGTTTTATTTTGTAATTGGTTTTCTTGTGTGTCAGTGTTTTTGCTTCCTGTCTTGGTCCTGTTTCTGTGTGGTGATTGTCTGCCCCGCCCTAATGTGTTTCACCTGTGTGCAATCACCCTTGCCTCCTGTGTCTATATAGTCTTTGTGCTCCCTTTTGTCTTTGTCGGTTCATTGGTTTATTTCTGGGTTTGTCCTCATCGGTTCATGTCGTCTGTTCGTGTCTGGTTGGTCGCAGAGCTGTTCTCGTCCTGTTCATCTCCGGGTTTGTCCTTAGTCTGTTCTTGTTGCCTGTTGTCATCCCCTGTGGTTCCCTGTGCTTGTTTGGTAAAGTTCTTTTGTTTAATAAACCTGACTGCACCGTCTCCCAAGTGTTGGCTGCATTTTGGGTCCACCCCTACTTACCACATACCCTGACAGACTGCTGATCTGACTAACATGCTAGCCAGCCGGAAGCCTACGCAAGCTAGTCACAATAGCTTGTTGGCATGCTTGCTAACCACCAGGTAGCAAGTTTTTGTGGAGCAGTTTATTCTCCATTCATGAATTTCCCCTAGGGCATAAATAAAGTGTATCTATCTATCTATCTTATCTATCTATCTATCTATCTATCCATCCAGCATGGTTAATAGGTTTTCATAGGAATTAATCTTTGTATAAAGAATATACTAATAGAATATTAAAAGACCACAATGCCACAGAAAGATATCATCACATCATCATTGGTCATAAATATTAGGCTTTTTAGCCATTACTCTTATGAACAGCGCTTGTGTAAGCTGGTTTTATACTGAAATTAACCTAATATGGACCTGGAACAGACTGAATGTACTACTGAGGTCAGTCAATCAGAATCAGTGCTGAACTGCACTTAGGTTAGCTTAGCATTTAGCTTAACTCCAAAAATTGACAAATGTAGTCAGTGGCAAAGGATCTTTGAACTGAACTGAATGCTTTCAAATTTCCACCTCTACAGATCAGCTCCCCACACTGACTGTGTAAAGGGCTCATTTTGACTTATGTTACCGAAGTGTGTGTTTCCTGCAACAGTCATATGTATCCTCTCATCTGCTTACTCCCTTGAGGTCTCTGGGTAAGCATGTAGTATAATTATTAGAAAAGCCTGCATAGCAACATTTGCTCATTTACACCCATGATACAGAAATTCCTATGTAACCACAGTGTATGTATCTTTTCATAATGTTACCATAACTGCCTTTCCTCAGCTGTAATTTTCAGTCTGTTAATTGGCAGTGATTAAACTATCCCAAGCCTGCATGAGGCTTCATAGACGAGTAATAAAATACAGCAGGTTTCTAGCTGCTTCCATTGCTTTATGCTTCTAATAGGTAGCCTTCAGAGAGGAAACAGTTTATGTGTGTCACTTCACATATTCAGTATTATCTCCATATCCCAATTTCTGCTCCTTAGCAGGCTGCGAGAGCCCACTCGGCCAGCTCTCACATAAACAAGGTTAGAGGGTTTTCCGGAAGTGTGTAATTACATGCAGAGCAAGGGACCGGGATGTTAAATTCCTCTCAACAGTCTACTACGAGTTTGTGTGTGTCTGCCATATCAGCGAACAAGACTTTTTCAAGATGTTAAAGATGCTATAAGTATCATTTAGTGTTGCTTTCCTAATAAAAAAGCTGTGACCTGCCACACACTGCTATGACTGCTTGTGAATAACTTGCTCTCTCCACTGAGTCTTCAGCATGATGCCACATTGGTATAGGAGAGCACAGTGTTCCCAATGCTTTCTGTTTCAAAGACAATGTTGCAACCTGTAATAGAGTTTGATAACAGCCAATAAGGACTCAGATCAGGTAATCAAGTTGAAATTATGCAGTTAGAAACTAGTAAAATTTGTGAATTATCTCGAATGTCAGAATAGTTTCTGATATGTGTTTACCAGTCTAGAAAAAACATTGTGAGTTCAGTACCAAACTTCATTCCTTTAGTCACCAACAGCTGTCTACACAGGTGGAAAAGAAACCAACACTAACTCTTGTCTCTACCATTTCTTTTCCCCTACTGAAGTTAGCATGCTCACCAGCTAGCCCCAGCCCGTCTAGTCACTTTCCAAAACTGTAGTTTTCAATCTGTCCTGAAGATGTAGCGCTGCTCAGGACGTATTATAACTTTTTGTATTATAAAGACAATGATGGCTGAAGCTCTTGTCAAACAACAATCATCACCACCTACTCCCGGTAAGAGAAAACTTACAAATGGCCCCTTTAATAAAAGAAAACTTTAACAAAGACAAAAGTAACCACTGTTCAATTCTACTCTCAAAGGTCTAAACATCCATTCTATCAGTGCTGATAATACTGCACTCACCAAAATATTTGCTACAATCTTGGAATTGCAAAAAAAAATAAAAGCCTAACTGGGAAAAATGCACAAGCAGTCAGAGAGGATTTAAACAAGCAAACAGTTGATTATCTAAAGCACATTATTTGGAGGTAAAACAGAAAGTAAACACAACCTTAATGTTTTTAATAACAAGTAACAAAACTACACAAACTCAAACTACAGGAAGTATAGTAGGTCAAAGTTGAACTAAGGACAGGCCTTTTAACTGGGATGGATGTTGGAGTAAAAATTTCACACACTTGTGCCACAACAAGGACTGTATAAGATTATTGCATTTCACACAGTGCAAGATGAGTCTGTGTTAGACTGTGCAATGTCTTTTTGAGGTAGACCACACAGGCAGTAGCGATGCGTTTGCTCATTTCAGTTGGCGGTCAGCAACAGATCACAGCAAGCTAGTTAGCGTTAGGCCTTGATATTTCATTTAAAATGCAAAGATGTCAAAGCAAAGCTATCAGTACAGGTTATTTTTAATATGCCACACATTGAGAAAGAGAAGCAACAGACAACAGTCAGAAAAGAGCTATTTAGGGAAAACTCGGACACAGACACTGGGGATGCTCCTCCACCCTCCTGCTCCTCTAACCCAAAACCAACCGCTTCAGCCACAGCCCCAGGACCGAGTTCAGGCTCCACTATCCCAGTATCAACCGCTCCAGCGAAGAGCACAGGACATTCAGATGCTGCTCTAACTGTTATGGATCAGCAATAGACGAAACTGCATGTCAGCCTAAATTATTCTCATTACATTCAGTGGTTGCTATTAGAAAATCTGATATGATGTTCAGTGCTGCAGATGTTGAGTGAGGAGACCATCACAGTCGCCACTGGTCCAGGTTTGACATTGCTTTTATGAACAGTTGTGTTATATTGTTATTGGGTAAAGTCATTGCAGCATTACATGAAGAAACAATGTTGCCAAGCAGCAATTAAACAAAGCTAGTTGCCTGCTGTTGATACAATGTATAAAACTGATATGAGGCAAATATCCTGAGTTGTTTTCATGAGATCTTAAAATAAAGGAAAAATCTGTTCTGGTTGTTCTACAGATCATTTTGTACTTTGGTTCTTGCTCACTTAACATCCCACAGGGCAACTGAAATGAATATTTCTGGCTATGCTACATATGTGTATGTGGGTTTTTTAAGTGACTTACAAAATGTTGCACCAGCCAGTCTAATCTGTGTCATTTCATGCTCTATTCCTGTTGGTTGAATTGTCGAACTGGGCTTTAGCAGCCATCACATTGTAAGACTTGGGTCCTAAACACTGTTAGAATTTTGCTGTAGGTGACTTTTGTTGGTGTCTGTCATTGGATGAGTCTCACAGAGTGACCCAAGGCCACTGATGACCAAAAATGTTGTAAACTTAACATCTTAAACAACATAAAGTTACACAGTTTAAAGGCCTTAACCTCAAGGTTTGCTTACAACTTGAGTTTATGTTCATTACTAAGTTTCAAAATCTTAGTAATGAGTAAACTATTATCATTTCTTTTTTTTTTTAAAGTATATTTTTTTGGGCTTTTATGCCTTTAATGGACAGCACAGTGGAGAGTGACAGGAAACGGGGAGGCAGAGAGAGGGGGAATGACATGCAGTGAAAGGCCGCCCGATGCGGGATTTGAGCCGGGGCCGACTGCAGCGAGGACTGTAGCCTCTACACATGGGGCGCCTGCTTAAACCACTACGCTACACGACGCCCCACTATTATCATTTCTATTCGAATGTTCAGACCTAAAAGGATAAAAACCCCCCTTGTAATTAATCGTAAGGTGTGAAGGTCAAAGTGGTGGATAGGTGTATAACATGTTCACCTGTTTGTGTTTACCTCAAACCAGCGAGCGACACAGGATTGTTTAACTAGTTATTTAATGTTCACTGTACCTTAGCCCTACTGTAGATGGCGTGTGTATATGTTGGCAGGCAATATCCAAAGGCATCCAGTATCATCCCAATCTCCATCTTTGCAAGTAGTACCTATTTGTAGGTTTTCTTTGCCACAGAATGTGGTTTCTTTCTGGGAGTGGGTGGTTGTGATTGTTGCTTGACAAGACAAGAGGTTAAAATACGTCCTCTGAGCAGCTACTTCTTGAGGACAGATTTGAAGCTACAGTGAGTCGCTACAGGAAAGTGACGAGACAGGCCAGGGCTAGCTGGTTAGCATGCTAACTTCAGTAGGAGAAAAGATGTGATAGAGACAAGAGTTAACATTGGTGTTTCTTTCCAAGTTTGATGCTTAACTCACAAACTGGTAAGTAAACAGCTGTTAATGCTAACATTGGTATTTGGGTGATAGAAAAATTAAAGCTACCATTTCATAATGGTAGCTTTAATTTTCAGCCACTGTGACTGCCACCTAGTTTACTCAAATTTTATCACTGTTTCAAAGTGAGTAGAGCTTTAATGTTTTATATAAGAATTAGCTACATTAGCTAGCTCTGTATTACACTTACTTACTGAAGTACTTCAACTTTTCAAGTGTCTTCCCTAACTTTAAAAGGTCTAAATCAAACTAAATTTTAATTTGATTTAAATTACTCTGAATATGAAAAGTCTTTGTGAGAAAAATATGGCTAAAGGAACCACTGAATCTAACTTTTCTCATATGAAATTTACATTTCTATCACTGACCTGAGACAGAGTTCGTAGCCTCAGCACATTCAGCTGAAGCTATTCTCTTTTGACAGGAGTAAAAAAGGAAAGACAAGGGAATGGGAATATGATATGTTGACTGTCCCGCCCAGTAATCCTAGACAACTGCATCCTTCAGGGTGTTCCGCTGTCTTCTGAGAGTCTCTTTCAGCTCTGGCTTTGTGTAACTCTGAACTTTCAGGGTTGCAATACAAACCAACCTTGGTTGGCATTGTGGCCACTGAGAGGGAGGATGTGTTGTTTTTTTATCTGTTTTGACTCAACAATGCACAGCCTAACCAACTCCATATCACAAACACCAGCAGGATGCATTTCAGTCTGTGGGGAATGTAATATATTCTTTACCCATCTAAATACAAGTTGTGTGTGTCACACTAGAAACACAAGGCAATTATTCATTTTATTTGTGCAGTACTGTTCACATTAATCCTGACACAGGAGAATCTAATCTCCATCAGGATCAGTAATATACCGAGCTCAGATTTGGGTTTGATTTAAGTGCTCCATCTTCGTAGTTTGAAAAAGAAAAAGAGTACCAGTCACTCAAATGGGGCCCTGGCCCATTGCTAACTCTTGTGGGGCCCACACAGCAAAGTTTGCTGAGTCAGCATAGTGGTCCCCACTGGTTTCTGGTTTCGCTTTTTCTGTGCATCCTCCCAAAGAAAATCATTTCATTGATATAAATGGCCAAATGCCTCAGTGAATTTGGATTTCCAATAGGCTAATCTAAATATTTTTTTTACCAAATCTATCTACAGAGGAAGCCCACATCTCTGTTATTGAACATACTATGGCTTAAGTGTATTACAGTGTGCCCGGTTTCAGCCCATGCCCAAAGACCCCATATTTACTCTCCCATTTTGTCCAACTTAGCCAGCCAACTTGTTGTTGCCTATTGAAAGTGGTTAGCACTGTTACCTGATAACAAGATGGTCCTGTGTTTTTCAAACTGAGTGTTGTGTAGTGTTAACACCATAATTTAGAATTTACTCTCGTTGAAATGGGGCACCAGTCATTGGCTTCTCTGCAGGCAGTCGTGCAGATGTGTTATCTGCTGGCACCTCTTGCGGGTTGATGCAAAATAAAATCTAATGCTCTTCACTTTGGCTGGATAACTTTAGAGGACACTGGCGTTGACCAGATGGCTCTAAAGTTGTCAAAAAGCTTCAAAAGGAAAACTTATAATAATAATTAAAAGTAACAAAATTACTCTGAGGTACTTCTGTTGTTTTGGTTCAGTTGGTCTTGACTTGGCTTATAAAAATAAAAGATTGTGTGTGTAGACAAAATAATGTTACTTGGAGCAAGTGGCAAAAAAAGAATAAAGGACGCGGACAAAACGATAAGGTGCAAAAATGGCTAAGAGCCGTGGCTAAGAGTTTGGAACTACATAGCTACGGAGCAATTAAGCAAGGATTTTTCAGCTTCTAGCTTCTCTTGTCTTAGTTTCTTCTTTCTTTTGCAATGTGTGAATTGATCAGGACTGTTTTATCCCCTGGGGGCTGGCCCACGTTTCAGGGGCGTCACTTGTCTTCTCCTGTGTTTAAATTTGGAGAAGAGAGTAATTTTCCACTGAACATTTGAATAGTTTAATTTTAGAGTTTACCCAGAAACTCGCACATCTGTCTGTCATATCAATCTAATCGCACTAATAATGACAGATAGGTGTAATACCACTGCTGATTTCATATTACATCCTTCAAACCTGGAATTAATCATAATACAAGTGGTTAACTGATCAAACAACAATATAAACATTTCCTTAAGATAATAATCTATAAGTGTGGATTACACAGCAGTTCTTTGACTGTAATAATAATAATATTAATATGGACATTCTGGATGTCATGTAGTGTGTGTTACCATGTGTGAAGGATGCTGACAGTATGGTCACATGAAAGACATTGTCTTAAAGTCTACATGTTACATTTCAAACATTCTATAGAATAGAAGTTTGGGATTGAACTATTACATAGAAACATCTCAAGTGTTACAGAACAGTTAGATATTTAACTATATATTCTTCCTCAGATCTGTGTCTGTGAAAAGTATTCTGCTGGTCACTCTCAGGATTGGAATGTGGGTTGTAGTTTATGACTCTTATCTAGAGAGGGACAGAGGAAAGGAGGTTGGTGTGTGTGTGTGCATGGCACAGACAGGCCAGGATTCACACCTTAGTGATAATCAGACCTTTTGTAGTTACTTGTCCTATATAAGAAACAATCAAATATCATTAGACAGAGTCTTATTGTTACAAACTTTTGCCCAAATTCTCCAGTTGCCTGGTGTCCATTGGTTGATCCTCTAGAGCTGACCCTTTGACCTTTGGTCTGGTTCTGTGTCTCTCTGGCATGCTAAAAGCATGGACTGTTTGTGAGAGAAAGGTCCTTTGTCTCCGTTTCCTATCAGTTTGATAGTTTGATGGTGGTAAGAGTAACAAAGTGTCAATTGTGGGTCCGTAACTCGCATGTCCTTACAATGAACTTTAACGGCTTGTGACTGATGCCAGGCCAGGTATGTACACTACAGTTGATTGGTTAAACTTAAACTTAACACCCGTTTGTTTTTAAACTTGCATTCATATTTTTGGCCACCTGAGTGCAACAAGCTGTGAACACAGCAGTGACTTTTTATCAACTTATATGGTTGAAATAAAAAATTTGTTATGAAATTGCCTAATTACACAGCCAGTAAACAAAAACTCCTGTATTCCTGTATTAACTCTACATTTACCTGTATTTTGGTTTCACCAATATCAAGCTCTTTAGTCACTACATGCGCCACAATTCATCAGCTATCAACTAACTGTTGCTGTTCGTGCTGATCAAGTAGTTTACAGGGGGTCACTGAAAGCAGTGCTGCTGGGACAGTGAGACTGAACCAGTCAGGTCGGGTGATAATTCGTTCACATAGTGATCTGACCCCTTGTTAATATAAAAATATTCATTAGGACCAGGGGTTCTGCCTCCTCACATCCAAATTGCATCGTCATCATCATATCACACTTGTATTTTATCTCAGTAAGTGCATGTGGGTGTTGATGAGTAATTCTCTATACTACAAAGAGAGATATATGAGGTGATTTCTTCACCAAACCAATGCTTGCAACCAGCTTTATGGATTAACTGCTGGTGTCAATTATCAGACATCATCAAATGCATCAGGAGCGTACGGTTTAATGTCAGTCAAATTGTTTTGCTACGTGTTAAGTTTTAGAAGTTCATTTCTGAGTTAGCTATCATCTTATAAATATATACTAAGCTTTGTTGCCTTGGTGAACTATACATATTCTCACCCCTCCCTTGTGGTATCTGGACATTTCAGCAGCCCCACCAACAAATTCCCCAATCTCATTGGACAAAGACTCCCCCTCAAAAATCCCAATTTACCCCTGGTTAGGATATCTAAATTACTATTATTATTATTATTATTATTATTTTATTTTGCATTGCATGGTGTGCCAGATTTTGCTATTGTAAAGGCATGTTTCCACCTTAAAGAAACAGTACAACAACACCATTAGACCCCAGATGTTATAGTATGTTTACAGGTATAGGAGCAAGAATGAACTGACACTTGAACATGTGAACAGTGAATGGACCTGGGTCAGTGTTTAGTGTGTATATAATATGTGAATGTTGAATGTGTACATATTTTGTATAGTACATAAAATACAAATTCACATGTAATCGAAAGCATCTGATGTGGTTTGTAATGGTACAAAAACATAACAAACATCACAACCATCTTATAAATACCCAATATAAAGATTCACATGTACACCCATATACACTAGATGTATGGTTACATACAACACACACACACACACTGGTAATTGTGTAGCTATTTACTCAGTATGTAAGTACACATACATATACAACATTTTACAGTGTGGAAAACAGATCTGCAGTTGTGAGCCATGTCTCAGATGTAGAAACAGATAGGATCTCCCTTGTATCTCTCTCTTACACACACACACACACACACACACACACACACACACACACACAGACAGACAGACACACACTTCTGCCAAGATGCAGTTTAAATCCCTCAAAGATTGCAAACTCATGATTTCCCTTACCACAGGCTGACCACAGCTGGACCCTTGTCTCCCAGCTAACTGTGAACATATGTGACACTCAGGGGCCAAAGACCAGCGCTAGATAAAATACAATCCATTCCAAATCATACCAGCAATCTCCATGCAGCAGTGGAAGACCAAATATCCTATTGTTTATGTAATTTATATGTTTGCATGTGGATCGGGCCAAAACAAGAATGCAGAAACTCACTGGGAAAATATGTTTAACTACTTCAGCAGATTGTCACAAATGTATTGTTCTTTCATAAATCATATTTGGGATTGAGATAAAATCGGAATGCCAGCATTTGTGAGAAGATTTCAGAATAGAAATACTACATTAAATCACAGAGTGCCTTGAGGACAGGCTAAGCTACAAGATTTACATTTTAAATAATGCAACATTTAGATGCATTTTATAACATCAAACCTGACTAAATACAGAAATTATCATTATCACTGCTTAATATTTAAGTTACACATCTTACAGCCTTTTGTGAATTGCCAGCTGTCCCACACCATAACGCGGGGTCAGACCTATGTTCCCACAGCCCTATGTTCCCACAGCCCTATGTTCCCACATTTCTAAGAATGTTTTGAAAATTAGGCCCTATTTTCCCACAGTCTTATATATATTTATCCGGTTAGCCCTTCCGTCCACATTAGAACGGTGAATTCCGAAACTGAAAACGATGCTTTACAAAAACAATTACTGAGGTGGATAAATGTGAAGACGCCGTGGAACGTGGATGCAAAGCGTTCTGAAAACGATTAGTGTGGATGGAGATCATTTTCATTGTGAATGTGCATTTTTATATTTACCCGGGTTAATGTGGACAAGGCCTAAGATTTTTCTCAAAAGGAAACCCTATGGTCCCATATTTCTTAACATAGGGCTGTGGGAACATAGGGCTGTGGGAACATAGACACGCTAGTGTAAGTAAGTGTAGCATGCTAACTAAACACAAAGTACAGCTGAGGTTATTGGGAATGTCTTTGCATCTTCAGGGCATACTGGAGGCTACAGTGACTTGGTATCAGAAAGTGATGAGAAAGAAACCTTTGACCTGTTGATGGCGATTCCGTACTGAATCAATATTTGATGCAATTTGTCTTGTATTTTTGTCCACATCATTTCATTTATAAACTATGTCCTCAAAGTGCTGTGAAGAATGTAATGTAAAACCAAAGTAAAGTTATAGCCTCAAGTGGATTGGAGAAATTTATCAATGAGCAGTTGACTGACAAGCTCTGGGAGCTGTGAAAAAATACAGATATGATTGCCTTCTCTGGGTAAAGAGAGCAGTTTGGCGTCACAGTGGCAACATACCATAAAGGTTTCATTCTAACTGCAGTGACCCAGGCTCATGTCCAACCCGTGGCCCTTTGTATATATTTGTGGTGCCCCTTATTTCTGCACATAGAAGGTGGCAACCCTAATTCAGCCTCTGGACTAAAATGGTATACAACCAAGACAGACCAAGATTACCATCCTGAGAGCCGTGCTGCTAGCATGGCTAAAAAACCATAAAGGGTGCAGCTGTTTAAACAGGTATGGGAACCATGTTCTGAACACAATGCTCAAAAGAATGACATATTTCACAAGCTACATTACTATTTCCAATAATATTGTTAGCTGGTATCGTTGTTAAAACAAAGCAGACATTCTTGAATGAGTTTTCAGGAGCAAGAGAGATGCAGAACGGAGGAGCTCCTTATTTACACTGTTTTAAGCTACGGCTGCACTTGAGCCTCTGGCCATAAAAATTATAATAATTGTGCCATGAGCTCGCACTCACATCTGCTCTTGGAGCCGTTAGTCTGAATACCACTCAATATGTTGTTTTATTCAGTCTTTCGTTCCAGCTTTGGCTCAGCTTGATGTTGCCTGAGGGTGATAGTGTGTAAATAGGAGCAGTTTCTGTTTTGATATTGAACTGTGGTCCTTTGGGAGCTTCTCACTCTGTTCTTTACTGAGATCCCAGGTGACTCAATCATTCCTCTCCTTGCTAGGGCCACAGAGCTTAACTAGCTTGACTTAGCCCAGAAGAGTTGATTTTGACTTTCACAACACAAGTGTATATTGAAAGAGACTACCCTGCTGCTTTGGGTCCTTCTCATATAGCCACACCTTCATCTCGAACAACCAGACATGTAAAGTCGATTTCAGGAGTGGAGAAGAGCTTTTATTTGTCTGACTGAGACACTTGATGGAGTTTTTTTTTTTTTTAACTGTCGCTTTTACCCCAGTGAGTTCTTCACCGGGAACTCGCTGCTCAGGGCTTCTTCTGTGCACACTTGATATGTGCCCATTCGGCTATCTTGTCACCCAGTTCACGGGTCATGGATGTGGATGGGCTGCAGTTGCTAGGTAATAAGGTCAATTGTGTTGTATTCATTTTCATATGTTTAAAGGCACAGGATGTGTTTGTACCTTTAAGTCCTGTCTTGTAAATATCTGGAAACCATGACTTTCTTTTATCCATGACTGTTCCACAACATTAACCACATTGTTATCCTAAACCTATATAACCATGATGTTTCCTTAAAGTTAGCTGGATGTTTATTGTTGTAAACATAGTGATGAAGGACCAGTGTTCTCCTGTCAGTACACTTTGTGTGTTTATCACTGTAATAAAGACAACCATGGTCCGGTGTGGGCCCCTGCTGACATAGGGGCACTATTTAAGGAGTGGTTCGTTGGGTTGGAGCAAACAACCTGTGTGGTTGTTCAGGATGTCAGTTGCTGTTTTTGAGGCAGCACATGTGTTATGAATGTGGTCCTGCCATCAGATGTTGTAAGTTTTTGTCACATGGAAACACAGGTCCAAGCAGGGGGCACTGCTTTCACCTGGGCATCTCCTTTGATGTGTGATTGACTGATTAGTCTTATTAGTGTTCATGAAAGGTAACCTGCTGACCTCAATAGGTTTATGTTTATCTTGTAGACATAATGTAAATATGTAGCTAATCCCAAAGCCTGTCACTAAATGTTGATATTATATACAGTAGAGTCCAAATGTCCCCCAGAATGTGAAGAGACATGTTTAGAATTAATAAGAAAAACATATATAAACATATAGAATTGTTATATGCATGTTGTTTTAATAAATTTGCATATGTAAATTAAATATATATTGTCAACATGCACGGTCACATGTACCAAAATGAAATTCATCATATAGATATTTTTAAGATATGTACATATACAAATTTTACTATGGGTATTTCATATATTATACTCTTATATATCCAGAGGATATGTATATATATATATATATATATATGTGATTATAACTTATATACCTTTACTGACTCAACTGGATGTGTTATTTGTGTATTTGTGCTCTCATCTTGGTCAAATGCACAGCTTACAGCTCTGTCACATTTACACTGTGAGTTGTGTGCCATACGTAGCATTGTTGTTGTTTCTGTTGTCCTCTTAATTTTGTTTTCTTCTGATTGTAGTGACGATACCATCCTAGTATCTGGAAGGGAAAACTCAGTTTGGTCATTTTTAGTTGTTACTTTCAAATACATATGCACATACAGTGCATTAAGAAAGTATTCAGACCCCTTCACTTTATTATGTTGCATCCTACATTGCCATATTTTAAGCAGATGAAGGATTTTAGTTATTGGATTTTTGGATTTTAAGATATCAGAGAAAGAAGCTGAGCTCACAGCTAAGCTCCCAGCCGCTGGAGATGTCCTGTCCTGTGTCCACTGAAGAGGGTCAGTGAATTGTTGATTTTTAAACGGAAACTTCTGTATTCGTTTACTGGTTTTAATCCCCTGGTCCATTTGTTATGGAGAGGAGGACATCTCTCTGGATAATTCAGCTCCAGGTAAAAGAGCTGCTGAATGTCTGGTTCATAAGTTGGTTCATAAGTTATTAAATAAGAACTCGAACTACTCCCTGTCTGCCAAAATCATAGATTTTTAAAGTGAAACTGCTTCATGGGTGTTTTTACTGGTTTTAATTCCCTGGTCTATTTGTTATGGAGAGGACACCTTTAATGTTTATAATCACTGGGTCTGTTTCATTTCCACCGACACTGAATGACTCCAAACTGGGAGAAGCTTACAGTAATGGTGGTGAAGATAACAACTCCCATGATCTCACGCTATTTCACGTCACCCAACGCCATCTTTTGTCATTGTTTTGATTGACCCCTAGAGGCAGAAGTTACAGACTGTGTGTATGAAATCATTTAAATTAATTTTTGCCCATTTTACATTTTTTTTAAAGAATAAACTGAAATATCACATTGACATAAGTATTCAGACCCTTTGTTATTATACTGGTTTGGTGTGACATTAGTTTAAACCAATCAGCTAGTCAGCAGGTCAGCTGGTTACCTGGAGTCAGGCTTCTCTGGAAAACCCTCCAGATCTCCAGCCTGCCCACTCAGTCAGAATATGGAGAGCTTATTTACATTCCTCCATCCTGCAGGATGAGCTGCAGGGGTGAGGCAGCAGAGAGGATTCTAGCTGTCTCTGTCCCTGTCCTCATTAGCACAGACCTTGTGTGTTTCCTCCCTCTCTCTCTCTCTTTCTCTCTCTCTCACACACACACACACACACATGCACACACAGAGCAATCTCCAGCTCTAAACAGGCTGACAGTTTGAAGATAGGCCCACTGTGCCGAGCAGAGCAGAGGGCTGTGAGATGAGAAAGCCCCTGAGTAAAGGAGAATGCAGACGAACGCCTGTAATTGGGCCCTGAGTATCAGCTGCCAAATATCTCCTGTTTGTTCTCTGCGCTTTTTTTCCACTATAACTATGCTAATACAATGCCACTATGCATGCAAATGAGGCAGGGCACACTTGGCAGAGTTCCTGCCCTCAGCCAGTCTCTGTCGCAGGGAAAGCAACACTCACTTTCCTCCCACTGATCACTGACACAAAAACACACATACAGACATTACCTGTATCAGGTGTTTTCACTGCATACACAATATGTTGCACAACTGTCAGGCAGCGATGTTCTGACACCTAAAACTGTAGCCTGATCATGTTAACCACTTAAATACATCCACAAAGTGTTTAAAGTTATAATCTTTAACTTTTCCACATTTTAATGTCTGAAAACAACTTGACCTATGTTTTATATTTTGTTGAGTTGTGTACTTACATTATCCCAAATGTTTCCATCAATTATCAAACAAGATAAATCTGTGATTTTAATCATGGTAACAGTACGTGTCATTTGGTCGCCTGTCATTGACATAGAACTGCAATTTTTTACAATGTAAGTGAATGGAGACGATGTTCAACTCCTTCAAAACTTCAACTACTCAAGCATACTTTCAGATACAGACTTCATTCAACCTTTAAACTGTTCACAAGACTTTCAGCTATTAAGTGATTGTTCAGCGTATTGATATATTAAAGTTTCTACTGTTTAGGATGCAGTCCATCTTTCTTTTACTAATACAAATGATTACTTATTCATATTTTTGGGAATTTTATTCCTACTTCCACATTTGGCAGTAAATAATTTGGCCTTCAACTGTTTCAACAACATGTTTCAGTTCTCAGCTTTTGCAGCTAATTGACTTCAGCTCCTCCAGTTTAACATGTTGGAATCAAATTTTTCAAAGCACTTTTGATCAGTTAATATGAGCAGATTTTTCAACTATTTTAGCATTGTGTCAGTTATCTTCTTCAGATGTGAAATTAGTTTTGATTGTTTTTTTCAACCAATTTAGGCCATTTAGCTTTCAACTAACCTGTGTTTGTGTTTTTTACATTTTGTATATTTTGTACAGTTTTGTGCTTTTTGTTACACCTTCCATCAACATCTCAGGCCCTTTTCAGCCATTTCAGGAGATTCAACCTCCAGCTTACAAGTTCTATTTCAACACTGACTTTTATCTAGTTTTAAGCCACATACACTTTTTATACCTTGGTGGTTTTCAACTATATAATTTAACCTGATTAAAGATTTTAGAAATGGACATCTGGACCTAAAATTATCAAAGAAAAAAGCTGAGGAAATGTTAGACAGCTCAGCTCCCAGCCACTGGAGACATCTTGTCCTGTGTCCGCTGAAGAACATCAGCAAATCACAGATTTTAAAAGTGAAACTGCTTTATGGGTGTTTTTACTGGTTTTAATCCCCTGGGGCTGCTTTCACAAAGACAGACTTTGAATGTGTCTTAGATATAACAAATAGTCTTCAGATGTCTAAATTCATCCGTTACACAAAGCAGTTGAGTTCTTGATTATCTTAAGACAGACTGTGGTACAATGAATTCTGGGTAAATTAAGAATTGTTTTCAAAATAAATAAAATGGCTGAATGGAAGAATTCAACACTTAAAAGGCAATTTCACTTGGGAATTTCAGCCTAGAGTGCAACAACGGAAAAATCTGACATGGAAATAAATTGCAGCAGTCTCTGAAAACTCTGTCCCTTCTCATTGCTCTCTCCATAACAATGTTAGATAGCCTGGGGGTAGGGTGTCTAATGTTTTAGGCTTAAAACTGGTCAGTCTTTCTTTTTGTCTTACAGTTGTTGGGTCTGAGCTCTACCTCATGAGCTGGACACCAAATATGTTGGATTTCGGTTGTCTATCAATGTATTGGCTATCATAAATTAAGAAAATTATTATATTAAATATAATATTAATATTAAAAATATTAATATTAAATTATAACTTTAAAATTAATTAAAGTCCTCGGGGCACCAGCCTAAACTAATAGGCAAAATAGCTAATATGGTTTCAGTCTCAATTTATTACCATTAATCTGGAACTCTGATTAACAATTAGAGTTTACTAACTATAACCAAATTACCATATCAACAGTAAGTTAAAGTTGAAGGATTGAAATTCTACAAAGTAGAGGTTGGCAATGTTCATGCTTGTGCAACATTAAACACACCAGTAGTAATACTTAAAGGCATTTATTTAAAATGGAGCAGAGTAAAACACAATGTCTAATCTAGTATATACAGGTGTGTGTATGTGTGTGTGTAGGGGTATGTGTGTGTGTCTGTGGGGATACGAACAAAGGCAAGATGGCCGATTCAAAGTGGTCACTGTGACCACATGACCTGAACAAAGAAGACTACACAAGATGGCGGTAAACAAAGAAACTACTCAAAATGGCCGCTGAGACCACCTGGTGTGTGTGTGGGAGGGAAGGTGTGAGTTTCTTTGTTAGCCTAGCTCATGTAATCTAAAGGTACCAGGTCAGAGGAGGTTAGCTTCATGCAGGTTCTAGAACTGAGACGTACTACTATGTGTGTGAACATACGAGTACCCGATTAATTGTATGACTGACCACAACCTAAGCAAACATTACAACAACAAGACATCAATCAACAAGTACATTAACAAAGTTAAGACTTCTGCTGCTTAGCTATGCTGTGCTATGCTGTGCTGGGAAAGGTTAGGCCCAGTCAGTTAACATTACCCAGTCCTTGGAACAAACAAAGAGGTCCTTTCCAGTGTTGTTGCCAAGTCCAGTGAGTTAGGAGGCTTCCTGGTGGAGTAAAGGCCTGTCTGGCTGTGTTGCTTTGCTGTTATCTCCTTTGTTCTCCTCACAGAGTTAGCTGTTCCACGCTAACTCTGCTATGACTCCTGTTGCTTGGAAAATCAGCTGGCCTTGTGTCGTAGCTGCTGATTCTGAAGAGAACTTGGTTCACTCTGAGTTAATCCGAAGCAGGTCGCTGCTGTTGGGGAGAAGAGTGTTTGCAGGCTGCTGTGAGCAGGCCGGCAAGGGAGCTGGTTTCTCAGGTAGCAGAGCTGACCTGGGCCGGGGCCTTGTTGCCCTTTGAAGAGCTGAGAGGAGAGAGCAGGAGCTGCTGTTTGGTGACACCCTTGGGGGTCACATGTCACACGCTGACCCACACTGGCTGGCCAGTAAGGTCCGTGGGGGGAATTGTCGTCCCCAGGTGTGAACAGTGAGGAACTGTGGAGTGCGAGTTCCTTTGTCCAGTGGAGCAAAGAAACATCTGCTCTCTTGAATGATGAGTCCCAACACAGTCAATTTTCTCACGCAGTATTACAGTCTTTCTTGCCTTAGACTAATTTATGATCAAAATTATGACTTGACCAAAACTATAAACCAGTCTAAAATATATTTGTAAAACTGGCACCTGGTCTGTTTGTTGTGGAGAGGAGGAGATCTCTGTGAATAATTCATTTCCAGGTAAAAAACCTCCAGAACCACTGACACAGAAGGAATCCAAACAGGAGATGCTGACAGCAAAGGTGTTGAAGACACAGCAACTTCCATGATCCCATGCTACTTCACAACCTCATCCAACTCCGTCTTTTACCGTTTTGATTGAGAGACCCCTAGAGGCAGATGTTACAGAGTGTGTGTTTTATTTATTGTGCGTGTTGAGACAACAAGTAAATTTGTTGGAATATTGTTGAGTTAGCTAACATTAACAAAACATTAAGTCACAAGTAACTAATTTATTGATTTTTGTTTTATCTTGTGTATCATCACAAAGTCGTCATGAAAAATAACTGATTGTTAGGATTATGAGCATCATTATTTGAGACTGCAACTGGACCTTATCGTCCTATGGTCTGTTTGCTCTGGTCTGAGTCAGTTTTCCCATTGCTTCAGTTTCTTGTCATCCAGGAAAAAGTTCAAGAAAACCACAAAGCATCACCGAAAGCCACATGAGTTTGTCCACCGCACACAGAGAACTAAGAAGGTCCCATTTGACCAGATATGAAGAAAGAAACATTGCTAGTCCAGGTAAAAGCTCTAATCTTCCATCCATCCATCACTCATCTGTGCTCCTGTCTTGTAGGTAAAACTTGCAGTATACACCTTATAGTTGTCTGTACTGGGGGGAAACAAACCACAGTCTGATTCATTTGGACTAAACAGGTGTGAAAATAAAGATAAACTACTCTCTTTAATAATGTGTTGCTACAAGAACCAACTACAACACACCTCTGTTTTAATTGCTTTACATTTTCTGATTGGTCCCTGCACTCATATGCTAACATGCATGTGTGTTACCAAGGTTACCAAATGATCTTGCAGAAATACAATTACAAGATCACTTCCTAAATCATAAATCTTATGATTGTGGTTTGTACCTGTTCACTTCATCTCAGTCTGATTTACTGCCTCATCTGACACTTTTCACACCAGTGAACCAAACAGTTCACTTAGGCTCGTGTGAACAAGGTCACTGGATTTCTGTCAGGTGATCTCAGCCAGATGTTGAGACTGTTACCAACTGAAATCAGATGTGGTTTGTTTGAGGTTTGGAGGCAAAATGGAGTAATCAGGAGTCGGTGTCTGAGACCAGCCCCTTGTTCACTCATTTAATGAAATTTCAGGGTAGGCCAAAAAGAGAGTTAAATATACATCCTATAGACACTTCACATTGTGAATGATAAGTACTAAAATTACACTTATTTATGTAGCTCCCTTTGTTAGTCCTCATTAAATCAACATACACAGTAATCATTATATACATACATACACACACACCTATAATTTCATCCTACTCATTTAACACTTTAACACAGTGTCACAAACCGGGCCGCATGGCCATGACAAAAGAGGTATATGTACACGGACAAGCCAATTAACAAATGTTTTATTTTTAAAAAAACAGGCAATAAATCTAGAAGAATTTAAACTACTAATGGCATGCGTAATCTGTAATCTGTAATCTGCATAATCACCTGCTATCATAGCTATCATACACTACATTTAAAGGCCCAGCAGGAAGAAAAAAACACAACAGAACTATCAACCAGTGTTGCCCATGTCAACTAGTGCATTAAAAGAGACAATGATAGTGTCTCTGAACCCTAGTCACTTTAGCAATTGGAGATTTATACACACAAATCAGTAGCCCGGTTAGGCCCCCGGCAAGCTGGTTACTCACCTGATAGCTCTGGATGTGTTCCCGAGACAACTGCTCTGACCACATGCCACACAAAAATAACAAACCAAAAAAACAAACCAATGGGCCCAAATAAACCACATTGCTATGCCTATCAAGGGAAACTCCATAAAAACCACAAGTTATCCCACTAGTGGCCCAAACAATCACTGGTCATAGTTCCCACCTGCATGCCTGGACTGAACTCCCCAGACTGAAACAGCAACTTGTGCCGGATGTACCCATCACCATACATCTCAGCCAAAACATGTGCACCTTCAAACAAAAACCTACATCAATCAAAACTTCAAACCAAAGCCACAAACAAATCAAATTTGGCTGGACGAGCCCCCACTTGTCACAAACCGGGCCGCACAGCCATGACAAAAGAGGGAGATGCACACACACAAGCCAATTAACAAATGTTTTATTTTATGGTGGCAGCGATAGGAGGTGCCTATGGGTGTTAGACCGGCGTTACCAGTGGAGGGCATTGATGTTATTGTAACCCAGGTTACTAGGCCCTTATTAGAAGTCCAGTTACCAGTTTATTAGTGAAATAAATAAATTCATATTTTTATGTGGCAGATGAATAAATAGGATAAATGATTTAAAATCTTAAATATGTTAATAAATAGGAAAAAATATTAATGTACACAAATTTCATTTATATCTGTCAAAAAGGGTTTTTTATTTCATTTCAAAGTGTGGTGAATGTGCCTTTCTCAAAGTGTACAAGATTCAGGTGACATGAGGGGTTCACATGATGTAACTTAACCAATCAGACGCCGTCAGGGTGTACGTGTCATTGTTGGTTTTTTTATCTCTTGCTCTCTGCCGGACTGTGTTGAGGTGGCTACCTGCTGATGTAACCCGTCTTTGGTGTGTCTTCTCAGTAAATAATCACTTGAAGCTGCTGGTCGTGGTAACAGCCAGTTTATTGTCTGCATGTATGACAGGAAGGGCAATGGTAAGTAACGCTTTTCTCCTCTCTCATGGGCACATCAGTCTCTCTTGTTCACATCACAAATAAGATGGAGCTGTGATACAAATAAAATAAAATGAAATACAATACTTTTAGGGTGATCGTATAGTGGATTTTTATACAGTAATATCTGTGAATAAAATAAAAAGTGAATGTGCAATATATGAAATGTAAATATGAATAAAAGAGTGAATGTGTATGAAATGCAAATGTAAAAATACATGCTATACATCTTTTAGCTATTACCTTTTTACATTTTTTTATACTCAACATACCAGTAGCTGGCATGAAATAAACATGAAATATTTTTTAACCAACATAATGACACACATCTGCTGTCTTTTAACATTCTCACACATACCTGCATGTATGACAGGAAGGGCAATGGTAAGTAACGCTTTTCTCCGCTCTCATGGGAACATCAGTCTCTACAGAAGAAAACAGCATTGTGTCAAGCTAATACTGCTAGCTCCATGCTACTCGATTCTCTCAGCGACAATACACAACAAACACAGCGGGTTTGTTGCGGAGAGCATGGAAAAATCAATAATAAACATACAGCAAATCAATTCACAGTATTATCTTAATTTTACACGACTCCAACAACTGTAAACAAAGTTTTGTTTTCTTTTTTTTCCACGAGACTGTGAGACACGTTCTATTTAATATCAGGTCAACACGCCACCGTATGGGTCACTCTCTCCGAGGGTGAGCTGTTTCAGGAGACAATTAGAAAATTAACACCTCCGCCCTTTGGGCGCAATCAGAGCCTACAAATACAGCTGCGCGATCACCTGCCCAGTCTCTTTTTCTCCTCCTGGAGTGGGGTGTGTGAGTATGGTTTTCAGATTGAGACGAGATATTGTGTGATTTTGGGAGATTGGTTTATCTGCCTTCTTCTTACAGAAACTGCTTATTGCTTGTGGTAAAGAGAAGAAGAGTGCGCGGATGTTTTTTTTGGATTTTGGATCTTTGTTTGGCACTGCGGGGAGCCTCTTTTCCCGGGAGGGAGAACGCTTCCTCACAGCTGTACTGTTGTAAAAACGAAAAGAAAACGAAGGTAAGGTGACTTATCCGTGTTCCAGCTGAGAGGGGCCGCTGCGTCCGGAAGGTCGTACGCTACCTGAGGCTTTGTTTCATTCCCTTGTTTCATCTTGCGTCCGCTGGGCGGTCTTGGCTTGCCAAACCATGTCACAGGACGGCGAGGGTTTTTGCTCTCCATCCCTTGCCCTGGGCCAGGCCCATCAGCTGGCTGAGCTGGAGCCGCAGGTGGTGTGTGATCCGCCGCTTGAGGAAGGGAGGTGGCGCGCACGGAAGAGGAAGCACCCGGCGGAGCTTGAGCAGCTACAGCAGCTGGTGCATGCACAGCATCCTTTAGGGCTGCATACCATGACCAGGCCAGATCCTGGGGACGGGGATAGGGATCCAGATGTGCTCTCTATTGCAGCCTCTGACAGTTTGGAAGGTCTGCACGACCCCCAGTCCGAGGAGGATGATCAGTCGCTCTCTGACTTGGGGGATGCTTCTGTGCCTGAGCAGTTGGACCCTTCTGATAGAGCTGTGATTGCGAGGGTGGCAGCACGCGCACAGCTGTCCTGCCAAGCTCCGCTTCCAGCTACTTCAGTGTTCGACAGGGGCTCACGGTGGCGCAGGTCAGACGGGCTCCCTGTCCTTCCTGACTTTATGTCAGAGCTGCAGGCATCATGGAGCGCTCCTAGCTCTACAGCCCTTCCGAGATCCCAGCTGGCCAACCTTACAGGGGCGGATGCTCATGGGGTGGCCACAGCGCCCCGAGTGGGCCCCACCTTTGCTATTGTTAGCAGCCGCTGTGGCAAGGGCTGCAGGGATGCCACTCACCCTAACAGACGCTGCAGGACGACTGATAACCAGCTCTGCAGAGCTTATCATGCCTCAGCTCTGGCGGCCAGGTTGGCGTGCACTTGTTGCTGCTTTATTTGGAAGGCCTGCTGCAGAATTTGGCTTCAGCAGCCCCAAGTGATGAGATGGCCGAGATGCTCCGTATGGCAGACATGTTATTGCGAGGGTACCAGTGCACATGCCAAAGCCCTTGGTCAGTCGATGGCCTCCATGGTCCAGGCACGGCGCCAAGTCTGGCTGTCGCAGTCTAATCTGTCCGACCAGGACTGCATTGCTGTGCTGGCGGCTCCAGTGGTGCCTGGAGAGGTCTTTGGTCCGCCCTGTGAGGCGGCCTTGGAACAGTCCCGTAGGACGAGGGAGCTGACGCTCTCTGTGAGGGATGAACCACCCTCACGCTTCCGATTTCCCGGCGAGGGGCAATCTGGCTCGCCGACGTTCCTTTCATGATGTCTGCAGTGGAACTGCTCACCTTGGGGGCACCAGGCCTCAGTCAGCTGGTGGTCGGATCGTCGCTGACGGATGCCAGCCTCCGGCCTCACACTTCACTCCTCAGCACCTTGCTCA
This sequence comes from Seriola dumerili, assembly GCF_002260705.1. Taxonomy (NCBI): domain Eukaryota; kingdom Metazoa; phylum Chordata; class Actinopteri; order Carangiformes; family Carangidae; genus Seriola; species Seriola dumerili. The sequence continues at coordinate 167,636 of NW_019184223.1, forward strand.
CTGGCGCCAGTGTACTCAGTGCCCTTGGGTGCTAAATACGCTGGAGTCAGGGTACAGACTCCAGTTCAGAACCAGACCACCTCCATTTTTGGGAATCGTTCCTACTTTCCTGCACGACAGGACAGGTTGTCAATCCCGCGTGACAGAGGTCGCGGCCCTTCTACAGAAGGGGGCAATAACACCCGTCCCCAGCGGCGAGGCGCACAAAGGTTTTTATTCAACCTATTTCCTGGTTCCAAAGAAGGACAGCAGCCTGTGTCCTATCTTGAACCTGAAGGAGTTCAATTACTTCCTGAAACGCCTGCCCTTCCATATGCTTCGTCTGTCACGCCTTCTATCATCTGTAAGGCGCGGGGACTGGTTCACTGCAGTGGACCTGCACGACGCGTACTTCCACATTCCCATACACAGGGGCCACAGGAAGTACCTCCGTTTTTTCTTTCAAGGCAACGCCTACGAGTACAACGTCCTCCCATTCGGCCTGTCCTTGTCTCCTCGCACCTTCACAAAGTGCATGGAGGCAGCGCTGGCCCCTCTGCGTCGCCAGGGGATTCATATCTTGAATTACCTGGACGACTGGTTGATTTGCTCCCCAACCGAACATCAGGCTCAGCTCGACACCATGACAGTGTTGAGCCACCTCGAAAACCTGGGGCTGGCTGTAAACAGGGAGAATGGTTGCCTTATTCCATCCCAGCGGGTGGAATATTTAGGTTTGGTTCTGGATTCGGCCTTGCTCAGAGCTGTCCTGACCCAGAAGAGAACAGTGGTGCTGATGGAGAGCTTGTCGCAGTTAACTGTGGGCAAGCACATTACAGTGAAGTGTACCTGAAGGCTGTTGGGCCTCATGGCAGCAGCATCCCAGGTGGTGCCCCTAGGGTTGCTTCACATGCGGCCTCTGCAGCGTTGGCTTGCCAGGCACAGAGTGAGCCCCCACGAGGATGGCCTGAGGGCTATCCCGGTGTCCTCGACTTGTCTTCCGGCAGTGGCATGGTGGACCACTGCCCTGGGCCTCAGGGAAGGTGTTCCGTTGGGTCCAGTGTGTTCAAGGGTGACCATAACTACGGACGCCTCAGAGGCAGGCTGGGGAGCCCTATATAGGAACCACCCAGCCCGCGGCTGTTGGGGTCCCCTTTGGAGGCAGTGTATTGGGCCTTGGTGCATTTCCTTCTGGTAATTCGGGGGAAGCATGTGTTGGTCCGCACCAACAATTCAACCGTGGTCGCTTACATCAACCACCAAGGGGGGCTGCGGTCAAGGTCCCTGCACGACTGGACGCACAAAATCCTCCTCTGGGCTCATGCTCAGGGTGTGTCCCTGAAAGCCATTTACTTGCCAGGAGTGGCGAATGTGGCAGCAGATCTCCTGTCCAGGGGTGGCCCCCAGCCAGGGGAGTGGCGACTTCACCCACAGGTTGTGAAGGCCATTTGGGCTCGGTTCGGGGAGGCCCAGGTAGACCTCTTTGCCACACAGGAGACCACTCATTGCCCGCTGTGGTACTCCATAGCGGGTCCGGTGGGGACTTTGGGGGTGGACACTATTTCACATCAGTGGCCCCAGGGCCTGCTGTATGCTTTTCCCCCCTTTCCACTCATACCAGTGGTATTGGCCAGGGTAGAGATGATGGAGGCCAGGGTTCTGCTTGTGGCCCCGAACTGGCCACATCAGCCGTGGATGGCGACCTTGCAGAGGCTGTTGGCAGGGACCCCTTGGTGCCTCCCAGTCAGGCCAGACATGCTGTCACAGGCTTGGGGAGAACTCTGGCACCGGAATCCGGGAGTTTACAGGTTACATGCCTGGCCCTTGGACAGGAGCCACCCTGCAGCTTGAGTCCTGCCATTATGGCTACCCTACAGGCAGCTAGGGCTCCCTCTACCAGAGCGCTTTATGCTGGCCGATGGGAGCGGTTTTGCCAGTGGTGTGCAGAGACAGGCCGGAGCCCAGTCTCTTGTGGGGCACAGGGGGTCCTCTTGTTTTTGCAGTCCCTGTTAGAGAGAAGGCTGACTGAGTCCACCTTGAGGGGCTATGTGGCCGCCATATCTGTTCGCCACATCCCTATTGAGGGTAGGACGTTGGGCGCGCAATCCCTTATTGGCCAGTTTTTGAAAGGGGCTAGGCATATCAGGCCATCACGGTCCCCCATGGTCCCGTCATGGGATTTGCAGCTGGTGTTGCGGGCTCTGTCAGAGTCTCCTTTTGAGCCTTTGTCCAGTTTGGGGCTGGAGCTCCTTTCCCTCAAGACGGCTTTTCTTCTTGCCATGTCTTCAGCGAAGCGGGTCTCTGAACTGCATGCCCTGTCCGTGCATCCATCCTGTTTGAGGTTGGGGGAGGAGGGCTCTGTCATCTCTATCCTGCCTAATCCAGCCTTCTTACCTAAGGTACTCCCTCGGTCTTTCGTGGTGCGGCCCTTGGTTCTGGAGCCCTTTCACCCTCCACCACATGACTCCGTGGAAGCGGCTCGGTTACATTTGCTCTGTCCAGTGCAGTCCCTAAGGGTGTACATCGCCCGTACGGCCCCAATTAGACAGGCTGACCAGCTTTTCGTCTGCTATGGGGGCACCAAGCTAGACCACGCACTGTCCAAGCAGCGGTTAGCCCGCTGGGTGGTCCAGGCCATAGCTCGGGCCTATGACAGTGCTGGAGTCCCTCTGCCCAGGGGGGTGGTGGCCCACTCCACCAGAGGCATGTCCACCTCTTGGTTGCTCTTCAAGGGGGCTCCCTTGGAGGATGTCTGTGCGGCGGCCGGTTGGGCCTCTTCTGGGACCTTTTCAAGTTTTTACAGACTAAATGTTGGTTTGTCAGTAGCCTCTGCCGTCCTGCAAGCAGGACAGTGAGGCATGTGGTCCCTACCATGCTGAGACATGGCTTCAGGGTTGGTGTTCACCCGGTGGTTTTGTTATTGTAGGCCTTCTTCTGTCCAATCCAATCCAATCTAGCTTTATTTATAAAGCACTTTAAAAAACAACCAGAAGGTACCAAAGTGCTGTACATGATAAAATTATAAACACAAGATAAATTAAAAGACATAAAACATCAATAAAAACAGATATATAATAAGAGAAAACAAAAAATAAAATCACATCTTACAGGGTGTCAAAGGCCATGGAAAAGAGATGGGTCTTAAGAAGGGATTTAAAAACAGACAAGGAAGACGCCTGTTTAATGTGCAGAGACAGATCATTCCACATTTTAGGGGCTGCCACAGTGAAAGCACGGTCCCCTCTGAGCTTGCACTTTGTTTTTGGCACCCTCAGGAGCAGCTGATCAGCTGACCTGAGAGAGCGGGTGGGAGAATATGGGTGCAGCAATTCAGAGAGGTAGGGAGGGGCGAGACCATTGAGAGATTTAAAAGCACATAAAAGAATTTTAAAATGAATCCTAAAATGTATGGGCAACCAGTGAAGTGAGGCTAAAATGGGGGAAATGTGGCCATATTTGCGTGTGCCAGTTAAAAGACGTGCAGCAGCATTTTGTACCATCTGGAGACGGTTGATGGAGGACCCACTAACCCCCACATAAAGTGCATTGCAGTAATCCAGCCATGTGGTGACAAAGGCGTGGATTACTGTCTCAAAGTGCTGCTTTGAAAGAATTGGCTTTATTTTGGCCAGCTGCCTCAACTGGTAAAAACTTGCCTTCACAACTGTCTTGATCTGATTGTCAAGTCTGAGGTCAGAGTTGACCTTAACTCCCAAGTTAGTGACGTTGGATTTTAGGTATTGAGCCAAGGAACCTAGATCTAGACAGAGGGTCTCGGAGCTGCCACCAAAAACAATCACTTCTGTCTTTTTTTCGTTAAAATTTAAAAAAATTTAGAGCCATCCAGGCCTTTATGTCGGCAAGGCATTCAAGTAAGGGTGTGACAGAGAATGCTTGATTCTTTTTAAGAGGCATATAGACCTGAGTGTCATCTGCATAACAATGAAATAAAATACCATGCTTCCTAAGTATGGAACCAAGCGGGAGCAGGTACAAAGAAAAGAGAAGAGGGCCTAGGACTGAGCCCTGCGGGACACCACATGACAGAGGAGCAGAGGAGGATACAGAGTCACCAAGGCCCACACAGAAAGTTCGATCTGCCAAGTATGACCTGAACCACCCCAGTGCTATGCCACTGATGCCCACCCACTGCTCCAAACGTGAAATTAAAATGTCATGGTTTACAGTGTCAAATGCAGCAGTTAGGTCTAAAAGTACAAGAACAGCACATTCACCGGAATCACAAGTTAAAAGAATATCATTAAAAACTCTTAAAAGTGCCGATTCTGTGCTGTGCAGTGATTTAAAACCAGATTGGAAGACCTCAAGAATATTGTGCTCCTCCAGAAAGGACATTAATTGATTGTAGACTGTCTTTTCGAGGAGTTTTGAAAGGAAGGGCAGTTTGGAAATAGGCCTATAATTTGCCAGAACTGCAGAATCTAGACCTGTTTTTTTAATTAAAGGTTGCACTACTGCATGTTTAAAGTTTTTAGGGACAACACCTGAGGACAAACTGCTGGTAATAACTGCAAGCACAGATGGACCCACAGTAGGAAAAACCTCTTTAAATAGTCGAGAGGGGACAGCATCATAAAGGAGAGCCTGAGGGCTTTAAAAGACCAACAGTGTCCTGTAAATCTGACAGAGTCACAGACTCAAACCTATCAAGGACAGCTGAGCAGGGGACAGAGACTGAAGGGTCATATGCAGACGGTGAGATTAGAGCCCTAGTGCCAGCAACCTTGTCAATAAAAAAGTAAAAAACAGTACAGGCATATGGTCCGAAAACAATGCGTCACAGATCTCCAAGTTAAAAACAGACAAACCATATGATAAAACGAGATCGAGTGTGTGTCCGCATTCTTGTGTGGGACCGGAAACAGACTGTACTAGATTAAAAGAGTCAGTGAGGTTAAGAAAGTTCTTTACCATAGGCTTATCAGGACAACACACATGAACATTAAAATCCCCAACAATAAGGACACGGTCATACTTGGGCATAATTTCAGCCAGGAAATCAGAAAAGTCACTTATGAAGTCCTTATTGTATTTGGGAGGTCTGTAGACCACTGCACACAACAGTGTGTGAGGGCGAGCCAGCTCAAATAAACTCAGCTCAAAGCTGGTGAAGGAGGATGACAGAGACAGTTGCTTACATTTATAATACCTTTTATAAATAGTTGCTATTCCTCCTCCTCGGCCCGAGGTCCGGGGGGAGTTAAAATAGCAGCAATCACCAGGTAAAAGTTCTGTGAGGGCGCTGGACTCACCAACAGCTAGCCACGTCTCAGTCACACAGAGAAAATCCAGTCCTCGGGAAGTAAGAAATCCTTCAGGATGAAAGTTTTGTTCGCTAGCGACCTAGCATCGACGAGCCCAAACCTGGCAGGAGTTGGCGGATCCACAGTAGTAACCGTCCGAGGGGCCCGACACAAAGGCCGTAGTTTGCACAAATTCACCCCGTGCCAGCGAGGCCGAGGAAAGCAGGGGCCGCGGGGCTGGAGCATCTCATCCGGGCTGACGACAGGTACCAGCCAGGCGTCAACAGGGTCCAGCAATCGTCGAGAAATAACAAGCCGAGGCACTGCTCCATACTTAGTCCAAGAAACCTTGGAAGTGCGCGATAAATAGGCCTTCAGCCTTACCAGTCGACCGCTGCGTTTACCCCGGCGGCGCTGGCGTTTACGCCGGAGGGATAGAGCCGGGGCATGGCAGAGGTGAGCTGGGATCTCCGATAGGAAAGGGGGCAAAGACTTTTGTCCACCATGATCAGACCCCACCAGATCTTTGGCAGAAACTTGAATGTCCAACAGTGTTTGGCGATCATACACCAGTAGCGAGTAGACATTTAGACTGACAAGTGACAGATAGAGCACAAACACACATAACGCTGGCAGAGACAGACGGCAGGCCACGCACACTGGCGCCATCTTCTCAAATAACCTCCGCAGAAAAGGAACAGAAGAGCTGGCCAGTATTTTCTTTTGCAGCAGGTGACCTTTGTTGGTCTTTGGCTGTTGTGCCCCATGGCTTTATTTGTTTATCATTTCTTCAATAAAATGTATTATGATCAGTGAACGGTTGTCCTGAGTGTCTTTCAGCCTCACTGCACCTCCTGCCTGACCTTATTTGCTATACTGTTGACCCATACGGTGGCGTGCTGACCTGATATGAAATAGAACGGATGGTTACAGAAGGTAACCAAGGTTTGGCCTCAGTTGGAGAAAAGAGATTGGGCAGGTGATCGCGCAGCTGTATTTGTAGGCTCTGATTGCGCCCAAAGGGCGGAGGTGTTAATTTTCTAATTGTCTCCTGAAACAGCTCACCCTCGGAGAGAGTGACTGTTGTGTCAAAACCAGTCACAAAATGCACAGGCAGGTTCCCCAGCATGCACTCCAAGCCTGCAGGGGGAAACCACACAATTTGGTGCACCCGTGTGCACAGGAAGTGCTTCACAGGAAGCAAGGAAGGGGAAATTATAAATGTTTGGGAAGGAGCTCAAGTCACTCTTTCACCTGCTGCTGCTGCTGCTGAAGAACAATAGGCCAGCCACAGCTCATGTTCATCATTACAGACGCAACTCGTAGGACAAACCAAGTTATGTCCTTTGTAGCCTTTTCAGTTTGTATTTGTATTTGAGAACATGCAATCTAAACTAATGCATATCTTTTCATTATCTTTAAGGTTTTCAACCTATTCCGTTCGATTCAATGGATTCTGTTCTATTATTCCATCTCCCCATCTGGAAGAAAATAAAAAATCAAAAGAATTGAGTTGTCCTTTGCGTTCCTGAGATGAGCAAGCCATTTCTCAAGTTTGGGCAGAGTTGTGGTCAGCCGAAGAACTAAGAAAAAAACTTCAAACAAAACACACAAAACTTGACAGTTGAAAACCAGCGTGGCAGTGAGGACAAGGATTAAAGGTCTGAAGTCAAGCTGTCGACGCAAAGGAGGAATTGACTGAAGATTCTTCACCATGGCGAAGGAAACTCTTGGGAAAACAGTCAAGCAACTGAAGCAGGAGAGGACCTTAGCTAAAGCTGCTTTTACCAAGCAGGCAAATTACCTGAGCAGAGCCACAGATGACATGATCAAGCATGAACTACAAGAGGAGTTCAGCAAGCTCAGTTCCCTGGCAAGGAATGTCAGCAATGCAAATGAAGACTACAGGGCTGGCCTACTGGCAGACACTGAGGCAGAAACTGAGGAGGGTGAAGAAGTCAAGCTTGGGAAGGACCAGCAGGCTGAGCTTCAAAGGACAATGGAGGAATGTGACGCAAGACTGGCTGAAGTCCGTGAAGCAGTCCGATCCAAACTCTGGCCAAGGTATGGTAAAGAGGAGGTAGGTTATGCAATCCAAGAAGCAGAAAAAGCCTGTGACAAAGACCTATGCAAACCCCCACTGCTATCAATAGAGATGGGTTTGAACTGCAATTGGAAGGAGCAAAGAAGCTAATCTATGATGCAATTTCAAGCCTGAAAGACTGGGAAAAATGGATCCCACATGATCAGGCAGCAGACTGGAAGGCAGGTTAAAAGACTGAGAACATTCGCGGCAGCAACCTCGAGGCCAGGAGAGCAGAATTTCCTCATCGCACAAAGAATTGCAGAGAGGGAAAGAAGAGGAAGAGAGGCTCAACCACCTCAACCGATTGGAACTCAACAACCAGTGGTGAGAATTAAAGCAATCAGTCTACCTAAATTCACTGGGTATAAGAGGAATTTCCACAGATGGAAGAGAGACTGGGAAAGCCTGCAAAAGCAGGGAGAGCCGACCAGCTCAGTGGAGGTAAAGAAGTTCCAACTCCTTGACAGTGTGGACGAGAGACTATGCAGAGACCTGCGCCTGTCAACATACAATAGGGCTGAAGACATATTCAGAGTACTCCAAAACAGGTATGGAAACAAGCCAACAATCGCCTTGGAAATAATTGAAGACTTGGAGAGGATCCCTCCTTTTAAAGTCACACCAGCCAAGGAAGGTAATTGACCTGATTCAAGCTGTGGAAAAGGCCCTGAATGACCTCACAGAGCTTGAAAGTACTCACAGACCTCACAGAGCTTGAAAGTACTGGTGCTATCAAGAATCCCCTTGTGATCAGATCCATGGCAAACTGCCAGACAATATGAAGAGGGACTGGCTGACATTCATGGTCAATCCGAGAAATGGAGTCACACCTGACAATCACTTCGACGTCCTTACATTCTTAAAGACACAAGAGGATATTCTAGAGAAACTAGACCAACTGGGGGTAAGTGAAAAACCTGAAAAGAAAGTTACTTACCTGGAGAAGAAGTCAGCCTCCACAAAGTCCACAAGGAAAGCAGGATGTGTTGTCTGTGGAGATGAGAGGCACCGTGAGAAGATCTTCTTTTGTAAGCAGTTCAAGGAACTAAGACCTGGTGAGAAGCTGAATGCTGTCGAAAGGCTGGGAGCGTGCAGAAGATGCCTCAGATGTCATGCAGAGGATGATGAATGTACAGACACTTGCCTGTGCAGGAACAGAGACTGCAAGAGAGGAAGCTCCTCAGACCACCATTTCTTTCTCTGCCTGAAAGGAGGATTCAAGGGGAAAGACTCTGAGAAAGTGGGAAAACCCAGCACCAGGAGGAAAACATTCACAGAGGAGCAGGAGGAATTGATATCTAAGCTCGCCCCAGACATGGCAGAAAAATTCAGGAGAGCCTTCACCAATATGGCTGCAAAATCACACTGCACTGGAAAAAGCCTTCCTGGAGTGATGGGCTCAAGCACATGTGAGTTACCAGTTATCCTTATGCTTCTTGAAGTAACCACCAAC